>NC_134484.1:90140729-90345729 GCF_040206685.1 Ascaphus truei | reverse complement strand
TGTGAGCGGAAGCTTGACACCATTGGAGCAGAACTACTCCGTTCACAAGCTGGAGTTCCTCACACTCAAGTGGGCAGTAGTCGACAAACTCCACGAGTACTTGTGCGGCATCTCGTTTGAGATACGAACCGGCAATAATCCGTTAAAGTATACACTGGCGACACACTTTATTCGAGCTCGGCTAGTCCCACGAATTCGGGTATACTCGGGTGTATTGAGGTTTGTGACTGTTTTCTGCCCGAGTGCATTGCGTTATTTTCCAGGCAGGGATTGAAGCATTTTATTCCCGCTGGCTGCAATACTGCACAGTATATATATATATATACTGCATTACAATTCATGAATTTATGCCATCTGGTAGACACACGAAGCATTGCAGCCTATTAAATCCTAATCATTACCATTTAACAGATCAGCCGCCCGTCAGCCAGGCATGAACCGTGGCTGGGAAGGCAAACGCAGTGGGGCTTGTCAGAGGTGAGGAGCGGCGCATTCCAGGTATCTGCCAGGTACATACTGGGTATTTGCTCGAATAAAGTGTGTCGCAGCAGTATCTTAGCCTCCACTAAATTGGATGCCACCGGCCACAGGTGGTTGGCGGCGTTGTCAAACTAACAGTTCACCCTCAAGTACAAGCCGGGGCCCTTAAACATCGGAGCCGATGCTCTGTCCAGAAGATCTGGACTGAGTGCAATATCCGACGATGGCCCATGGGAAGAAATCCCTTGACCTGGGATTCGGGCCACGTGTTTGACTGCAGCCATAGTGAAAGACAGGGCGGCATTCTCTGAGCTAAGAGTAGCCAATTCGCTGGGATGCCAGTCCAAGGCACTCCCCGTCGCCTACTGCCATCCAGAAGGCATGTCAATCACGCAGGACACATCCTAGAATGGAAAGAATTGGTACAGTACCAGATGCGTGATCCGGTTGCTAGAGCCATATGCCAGCCCATCCAACAGAACAACCCCTCCTTGGTGAAGCATAACTCTACCGATGTAGTCGCGTCATCATGAGGGAATAGGACAAGTTCCACTTAGAGCGTGGCCACCTCTACAGGATCACCCCCTACCACACTCACCCTGACAGGAGACAGTTTGTTCTGCCTAGAAGTCTGCAGTACCCTGTCCTACGGTCCCTACATGACGACAACGGACATCTAGGCATAGACATGACCTTCAGCTTAGTGACAGACCGATTCTTCTGGCCCAAAATGCGGGAGTCCATAGAACGCCATTGCTGGAAGTGCCGGAGGTGTATCCAGCGGAAGACACTACCCACACATGCAGCCCAGGGTCACCTAAAAAGCTCCGGTCCCATGGATCTAGTCTGCATGGACTTCTTGTGCATAGAACCCGATTCAAGAGGCATCGAGAATGTGCTGGTAGTGACCGACCACTATACGCGGTATCCCTAAGCATTCCCTACCAAGGATCAGAAGGCGATAACGGTGGCTAAAGTGCTGTGGGAGAAATACTTCATTCACTACGGTCTGCCTAATTGGATGAACTCCGACCAGGGAAGAGACTTTGAGGGCAAGCTTATCAAGGAACTTCTCAAATTGCTCAACATCCAGAAGTCTAGCACTACTCCATATCATCCAGAGGGTGACGCTCTGCCGGAGAGGTTCAACCAATCCCTACTCGACATGCTAGGCACCCTAAAGGGCTCCCAGAAAGCCGAATGGAGCAAGCACGTTGAGGCACTGGTTCATGCGTACAACTGCACCAGGCATGAATCTACGGGATTCACCATACGTCATGATGTTCGGGCGAGAGGCACAAGTGCCTGTGGACATCCGTCCCCGGGTATCTACCGATGGGGTAACAAATATGGCTCACTATAAATATGTTAAGCGACTCCAGGACAGCCTGCACCGTGCATATCAATTGGCGGACAAAGCCTCAGCCCAGCTGAATGCATGCAAAAAGCTGAGGTATAACAACAAGGTCCGCTATCGGTCACATCCACCCAGAGATACTGTTCTCCTACACAACCTATGGATCTCTGGCAAACACAAGCTGGCCGACCGCTGGCGCGTTGGGCCCTTGGAAGAAGAATCCCACAAGCCAGGCCTCCCAGTCTACCGCATACGAGACGCGGGTGTCAGGATACAGGTCTGGCACAGAAATAAATTGCTGCCCATCCCACAAGTGGGCAAAAGTGACCCCAAACCAAAGACAATAGTAATGACTAGTGAGCCAGAGGGGTCTGAAGAGCACTCAGACCCAATAGTTTGGGCCCTCAGATCAAATCTAGACCAGAGGTGGTCTTTAGAAAGGCTCAAAATTTAAAGAGCATGTTGGCCCCCAGTCAAGTTGCAACTATGAAGACAGTACCTAGTGATATTAGGATTAGACTGGGCATTGTCAGAAATTACATGTGCGGTAAATGCAAGGCATGCAATCATGTAAATATTGATAAGCAGGTAGTGTCTTCAGTAACAAATAGAACATTTAAGGTAAAAAAATGTTCTACTTGTCTGACTACTCATGTAGTTTATGTACTGCTGTGTCGTTGCAGCTTACAGTACATTGGAAAAACAAAAAGGGCATTTAAATTAAAAATGTTGGAGTACATAAGAAATTTAAAAAAATATCCATAAGCTTTAAGAAAAGGGACAACCTTTGACTCCCCTATTAAAACATTTTAAGGATTACATAATTGTGATCCCAGCTCTATTAGGTTTATGGGTATTGAATGTGTCCCACGGACTTTGAGACAAGGTAATAGACATCTCGCTTTATTAAAGAGAAAACAATATTGGATTTATACCTTTGATTCAAAGTACCCCAAAGGTTTTAATTAATTAATTGAACTTACACCTTTCCTTAGATAGAATATGTTACCTGCTTTTTTTTGTTGTCAATAGAGTTTGCATTTTATCGTTTTATTGTTTAATAGAGGCTTTTATCCTTGTTATTTTATTTTTAGGCTTATGTTTTGCCTAACATGGTAGAGTGTTGTTTACAAATGATAGTATCACTTATATTCTAGTTATTTGCAGGACATGAACAGTGATGAGGATGAGGACGGCCTTCATCGTGGCAGCCTGGCAGGGGTGAGTGCAAGTTTTATTTATTTGATTTCTGCAGCTTAATGTTTTATTTGTATTGGACAAATGCACTATTATTCATATCTGGATAATAGTAAGTTTTCCCATTACTGTACTGTATATGTTCGGGAGCAGTGGGGGTGTATTTATTGCAAAGTTTTGGGTGTTATTTTTTTTTGGCCACACGATTGACTCCTGCGGGATTACCCGGGGCCCCGGACTCCCGCGGGTATCATCCGAGGGCCCCGGACTCATGTGGGGATCACCCGGGGGCCCCAGACTCCTGCGGAGATCACCTGAGGGCCCGGACTCCTGTGGGGATCACCCGAGAGCTCCAGACACCCGTGGGGATCACCCGAGGCCCCCGGACTCTCGCGTAAATCACCCGAGGGCCCCAGATGCCTGCGGGGATCACCCGAGGGCCCCAGACTCCTGCGGGGATCACCTGAGGGCCCCGGACTCCTGTGGGATCACCAGGGAACACCCGCCAGCCTGTTGTATTAATTGTGTGGTGAAGAAAACGTAAACAATGATTTTTTTCATAGCTCCATTTCTTTTGTGCCAGCCTTTAGCTGGTGCAAAAATCTTGTGTACTTTTAAAGTATGATTCACTTATCACTGCTTAGTAATCTCGCTGACTGGCAAAAAACTGTGCGTTTGCTGTTTTTTATGTGATCGGACTTATTTTTTTTCATTTGTTTTTTTGGGGGGGCTGAAAAAATACCTTTTACGGCCGATAAAGCACTGACTAGTTATCACTGCCTAGTGAATCGTGCAGCAGGCAGTATCGGTCTTAAAAACATTTATCGTACATAATAGCAGTTATCACTCACTTCTTAGGGAATCACCCCATAGTCTTTACTCATTGAGCCGCTCCTTCTCCATCACATGGGGGGTAGCGCTACTTCACACTTGGGTGGGATTGCTTGTGCGGACACCAGGGTTATAGGTGCTCATGGCACCCTCGGGTTCTTTGTGGAAACTACTCAGGGTGTGATATTATTGTATGTTATTATGTTGGTGCATTATACTGTGTATAGTAAAGACAAGTTTATATATAGGCATACCCCGAATAAACGTACGCAAAGGGACCGGAGCATGTATGTAAAGCGAAAATGTACTTAAAGTGAAGCACTGCCTTTTTTCCACTTATCGATGCATGTACTGTACTGCAATCGTCATATACGTGCATAACTGATGTAAATAACGCATTTGTAACAGGCTCTATAGTCTTCCCGCTTGCGCACAGCTTCGGTACAGGTAGGGAGCCGGTATTGCTGTTCAGGACGTGCTGACAGGTGCATGCGTGAGCTGCCGTTTGCCTATTGGGCGATTATGTCCTTACTTGTGAGTGTACTTAAAGTGAGTGTCCTTAAACCGGGGTATGCCTATATATATATATATATATATATATATATATATATATATACATGTAGAGGTATCAGTACCGTGTTAGCCGAGCTTCAATAATCAAAAAATAAATAGATGATACCGTTCTGTGGCTAACGAAATGCTTTTATTTGTGCGAGCTTTCGAGATACACTGATCTCTTCTTCCGGCGATGTTACAATGAATGAAGCAAGGATAACTTAAAAACAGTGTCTCTTGGAATGTTATCTGTGCTTGTCCTTCCCCCGGTGTGGATGTGTTTTATGGCTGGAGGTGTCAAAGGGTAACTGAAAGCAAGTGAATAAAGAGTGTGTATGTGTATCAGTGTGAATAAAAATGAATGGAGAGCCCACAGTATAAACAGTGCTCTACACAAGGTGTGTGTGGAGTGAGAGGGATATAAATGGTGTGGGTAGGTGTGGAAATGTGAGAGTTTGTAGCACAACTAAAAGTGTTTGTGGATACTATTTAGTCCCTATTGGTGTATATGGATGGAAAAATAAGGAGTATTAGTATGTGTGAGAGACAGCTGTGTGTGCATACATATAGCACAGTATGTACAGGCATGGCCTTTAGCGCTCATGGGAAGAGAGTTCGCTAGTGTCAGTAATGACTCTTAAAATTTCGATCTCTGTTTAGTCCCGAACAGTTGCATAAATTTGTATTCATGCAACCGTCTCTTTTTCGGGGTTTTAAGATTACCTTTGAGTATGGCAACCCTCAGATCGTTATCTTATGGCCAGAGTCAGAGAAATGTTCGCCAACAGGACAGTCTCTTGTTCCGCGTGTGATGCTGTGGCGATGCAGGTTCATTCTCTTGTTTAGCCCCTGTCCTGTCTCACCTATGTAGTAGCAGCCCCCTGGGCATTTCATGCACATGATGAGGTACACGACATTGCTGGAGGAACAGGTGAACCCTCCTCTGATTTTGTATTCCCGATTCTTGTGTGGTATTTGTATTGTGTCCGCTGTGTAGAGCATTGCGCAGGTTTTGCATCTTGGGTCCTGGCATGGTTTTGTCCCGCATTCAGTTGTACTGCTGAATACTTTACTCCTCACCATAATATTCTTGAGATTATGGGGTTGTCTGTATGATAATAAGGGTGCTTCAGGGAAGACCTGTTGCAGTCTTGTATCTTCCTGGAGGATGGGTTGTAGTTTCCTGGTGATCTTGCGTAGGGCTCCTAGGTGTGGGTTATATGTGACCACCAAAGGAACCCTGTCGCTTGTCTCCTTCTGTTTGTATTCAAGGAGATCACTTCTTGGTATTCTGGTGGCTTTGTGAATTTGCTGGTCTACAATTCTGTGGTTATATCCACGGTTTATAAAGTCTGATCTCAAGGCTTTATTCCGCTGGTCTCTGTTTGCTGTGTCGGAGCATATCCGGTTGTATCGTATGGCTTGACTGTAGATGGTTGCATGTTTGGTGTGTGTCGGGTGGAAGCTGTTGTCCCTCAAATAGCTGGCTCTGTCTGTAGGTTTGTGGTATACAGAAGTCTGTAGTTGGTTGTTCTTTATAGTAATGGTGGTGTCTAGAAAATGTACTTCATCCGGGGAATGGGTGAGTTTGAGGTTGATGGTCGGGTGGAAAGTATTGAAGTTGTCATAGAACTGTAGGAGGTCCTGTTCGCCAGAGGTCCAAATCAGGAGGATGTCATCGATGTAGCGAAGGTATGTAAGGGGTTTCAAGTGACAGGTGGACAGAATGTCACTTTCCAGTTTTGCGCAGAACAGATTGGCATACTGTGGCGCCATCCGAGTACCCATAGCGGTCCCGGTTGTCTGGAGGTATGTGTCATTTCCAAATGTGAAGTAGTTATGGGTCAGAATAAATTCAATGCATTTAATCACTGTCTCTGTGAGTGGCTCCTGCGATCCCAGAAAGTATCTGCAGGCTGAAATCCCATCCTCGATGGGGATGTTTGTATAAAGTGACTCTACATCCATAGTTGCTAGTAGTGTTCCTGTAGGGAGGGGGCCAATGGCATTCAGTTTGTTTAGCAGGTCGGTGGTATCCTGGATATAGCTGGGTGTGTTCCTGACAAGTGGTTTTAGAATGCCCTCCACCCAGCCAGAAATATTCTCGGTAAGTGTGCCAGATCCAGAGATAATAGGGCGCCCAGGGTTACCATCTTTGTGAATTTTAGGGAGCATGTAGAATGTGCCAGGTTTTGGGTTAGCTGGTCCAGAATTTGTTCTCTTGTGTGGATCGGGAGTGTTTTAATGATCCTGTTGAGTTCTCGCATGTATTTTTTAGTTGGATCCTCCTGCAGTTGGGTGTAGTACTTTGAATCAGAGAGTTGCCTGTGTGCTTCCCGCAGGTAGTCTGTGGTGTTCATTATGACCACTGCTCCTCCCTTGTCCGCAGGTTTGATTGTTATGTTGTGGTTGGCCTTTAGCGATTCTATGGCTCTCCTCTCCATCAGTGTCAGATTATATGTTTGTTTCCTTACTTTGTCCAGGATGGTGGTTTTGGCGCTGTGTCTGAAGCTTTCAATGTACCGGTCCAATGTGGGGTTGCGCCCAGTTTGTGGGATCCAGTTTGATTTTTGCTTCTCCCTGCTCATGTGCAGCAGCTCTCCTTCTGCAGTGTTGGCATAATCTTGGTTGTGTCTGTCATGGAAGAATATATATATAGTATATCTAATGTGATATTGTTATTATTGTTTGTATTGGTTCCTATGAGGAGTCATCCGGCCAACACTGGAATCCCTCATGGGTGGAGGTGCTGCACTAAAAGAGAGACAGCTCACCCCAGGCTCCCAGAAGCGAAGGCTCAGGCCTCCTGCGAGCGTAGAGTTAACAGCAGCACACGTAAACGCCCATGGTTTATCTTAGGCATAGGGAAAGGGGGTTACATAAACATTTGGGTATTTCCTTGTTATGAAAAGTAATATAAGAGTTCAATTAAAGGAGCACCAGAAGAGACTATGTAATTGGGTTTGTAATATCTAACATGCCAAGTTAGGTATTTCAGAGAATCCAAAATAATATTTTATAGGCACAGACATTCCATAATCCAAGGTCTTTTGTAAAATACACATTTTCATAAAGCAATATAACTTTGATTAGAATTGCAGTAGGTTCTGTTTATCACTACACTTTTAGTTGAGGGTTAAAATATTTTGAAAGGAAATGAGGTTGCCCTTGCACAGATTGTACTAAACCTGGCTGAGAGATAAATACAAACTTTTATTCTGCTTTAACAGCCTCCAGGAAGACAGAAAAAACATGAATCCAGTATTTTAAGAGAGGTTGCACCGAGACATTGCTCACTACCTGTAAAAGGAATTTTCAGAGGGCATTTCACACAGCCCTAGGGATACCTAAAGCTATACTAAGTACAGTACTTGTGAAAGTAAAACATCCTCTGGGAACCCACTGCAAGTGATAAAATCTTTGAAAGAGTATTAGAGCTCCTTGAAGAGTTCACTTTTACATGCCTTTTTAGCAAGGTCCAGTGCTCACTGCGACATAGAGTATGTGATTGCTGTTTAGCAAGACGAGTTTTCTAATGTGTTGGAGTGTAGGCAAAAGAAAATGAGAAAAAGATGAGCCCAAATATGGGATGGAGATGTATAAATATAATATGAATAAAATAGATCATGATGGGAAGAGTGTAGAAACAGATTTGTGCTAAGAGAAAGCTACAGTAAGCAACAAAACTCTTGATTTTTTATACAGGCAGTCAAATAGCTTTATATATGCTTATATTTATGTTACACCTATACCCATGGCCAATAGAAGAGGTGGCACTCCATATTGTCCCAATGTGTGCAGGTGATGCTCAGCAGTGATTACCTTATTTCTCAGGTTCTCAGGGTGCTGGAACATTGTGCAGGGCGAGAACAATGAGCAAAAATAGAACAGGGCGCCAGGAGATTTTCTTCAACATATTGTAAAGAGTTGACCTTTCCAGCACATTCGGGAAAATAGAGACTGGCCAATCACCGGTCTGGGTGACTTGCTACCTGAAATTGGTTACTTAAATATTAGTTGCAGACGAGACAACGAGTATTCTAAGGTTTGCCTTAAACTAGCCCGGTTACATTCTGGGTACATGCTGGGTGTAACCTGGCTAGTTTAAGGCAAGTTTAAGGCATTTCTGCATTGACTAATGACCCATAGGATTAACACAACAGGGGTCCCTGGCAGTCCCATTCAAACTGTTGATCTGATGGGCCATTAGTCAATGCAGAAATGCCATAAACTTGCCTTAAACACGACCCAGCATGTATCTGGGTCTTTTTGGCGATTGCCACTGGTTTGTGTTAGAATAACCGTCGGCACTACAGTACTTGAAATAAGTTACATGAACTAGGGCTTGTAAAAAGATTTAACCCGTCAACTCCGTTATAGGAACAGAAGCCTACTAAGATCAATGTTAGCATACCCCAAGGGTGCTACACTCATATAAAGAAGCATGAAGGGAGATATCAATATCAATGCAAATAAATGTGTGTCTTGGTGCAATCGTTTTGTGTTTTTTTTTGTGTTTCCTGACCTGTGTCTGAAAAAATTCAAACCGGGGTTTTGGTGATAGTTCTGCAGCGACATCTCTGCTGGTGGGCCATGCTTCCGGCTGGAACCCCCCGCCCCATCCCCCACAAAGTTATAATTCTCTGACACTGGGGCAGCTGTGGTTGCGGTCATGCAAGGTCACCAACAGAAATCTTAGGGCTCAGGTCAAATTAAAGGCACAGAGCCCCCCAGCGTACTGCAGGTCCCTGAATGGGGATAAGAAGATATAGGACTAGGTGAAGAGACGAGGTGGGCCTGGGGGAGGGGGGGAGAAGGGGATATGGGCCTCCTGGGAGTAGGGGGGAGGTTGAAGGAGATAAGGGCCTGGAGTAGTTATGGACCTGGGAGTCGAGGAGGGGAGATATGGGCTGGGGGGGGGGAGGGGAGGAGATTATAGTTATGCACCTGGGGGGAAGGGGTTAATATGGCTCTGGGGCAAGATATGGGCATGGGGTAGATGAGCAAGAAGCAGAAAAGGGCCTGGGGAGGGCAAGGAGATAAGGGCCGGGAGAGGGTTAGTTATGGACATGGGGGGTAGTTATGGAACAGGGGGTGTATTTATTGACCTGAGAGGGGTAAGTTATTGACCTTGAGAGGGGAGCACGTATGGTCCTGGGGGCTTGGAGTTATGGACCTGAGGGCTTGGAGTTATGGACCTGGGGTGAGGGGAGTTATGGACATGCAAGGGGAAGGTAGTAAATGACATCAGGTGGATAGTAATGGACCAAGGGGGTGTTATGGATTGGGAAAGGTATGGAGGTAGGAGAAGGAATATAGGACTGGGGGTGTGGGGTAGTTATGGACCTGGGCTGGGAGAGGAGAATAAAGTATGGGTATAGTTGTGGCAGGGAGGGCCAAATAGAGGGTTGGGGAGTTGAGTGCACCTACCTGCTGTATTTGAGGATTAAGGGGGCCCGCAGAGGGGTCTCCCTTCCACCATTATCCTGCTTGCTCTGACAGGCACCTCTGAAGACACTCGCCAGCAGGCAACCTCTGATAACACCCACCAGCAGGGCCCCTCTACTTTGACAGGAACCTCTACCAATCTGGCACTGCATGTTGGGGTTTCCGACAGGGGGCCCAGGCATCTTGACTCACTGGGTCGAGGACAGAAATCCCCGCTGCTCCACCCCTCCCCCCCCTGTTTGCGGCCCTGTATTACACAACTTGCCCCTGTGGCAGAAAAATAACCTGTGCTACATCTGTATATAAAAACTTATTTAGCAGCTTTGTACATCTGGTACAAATTGGAGTAAACATTGGAGTAAAGTGACTTTGTACATTGACACAAAAAGGCAATGTTTCTTCATGTACATTTTGAGTTTTTTTTATTTTGTGTTTTCCAGAATATCAGTGTTTTACCACCAATACATGTGTAGCCAGCCATTGGGGATCTAATGTGTTAACTATTCGAGCCAAGGGAATATATCTGCCTAGTGGGTGTGGCTGATAGGTAAGTTATAAAGAGCCATGTCAGTGTCAGGTGTTTCAAGAACAACTAAGGAAGTGAGCTGTGAAGTCATCTCCTTGCTCAGGAAGATTTAAGGACATTCATTTAAATGGAATGAAATAATTCCAAACAAATATGGCTTCACAGCATATTAAATAGAGGCCTACAATGTTATAATATACATCATTATGCCTTTCTAGTGGTCTCTAAATAGTTGTTAACAATTTATAGATGTTAACAAGTTGTAGTTGTTAACCATTTATAACAGTTATCTGACTTTCAAAAATAAACACCTAGTATCTATCATAGTTTTAATATTGTTACACTACTAGAAAGACTACATAATCACTTCAATTTCTATTTTATTTAATTCTTCTGGCCTTTCTTTACAATACTGAATATACGTACGACACCAAGCCAAACTTTTAGAAAGCATATTCATTCAAACTCTTTGATAGATATCTTAATTGGAAAGTGCCTCAACCTGATGGAGTGTACTGCAATAAGAAATGTTGAATAAATCTAAAAAAAAATTTAGATTAGAAATAAAATAGCAATACGCCTTTAATGGAATCAAAGAAAACACAATGAATATACATGTAACTAGGTTCCCCCCCTGGGTCCCCTTTGCATTCCCCTTACCTCCGCTACAGTAGGCAGCATTGCGGGGGGGAGATGTGAGCGGACGACGGGCTCGCCGGAGGCTCTGGTAGTTCCTGATATAGGGCGCCACCATATTGAAAGTGTGGGCGCATGCGCAGTGTGATCGCACATGCGCAGTATAGCTCGCGGCCATTAGGAGAAGGCTTTGCGCATGTGCAGTAGCAGCATAAACGTCAGCAATTACTCATACGTGATCTATGGGGGTTACAAGCCCCACAATGCACTGGGGCAGAGAATCAGGTGTCAGGACACAGGCAATAGGGCTGCAGCATTCACGGAGGACTGCAGTTGATACATTTGATGCTTCAGACACCACACCAGTCGGAGCTGGGACAAGAAGAAGGACAATAGAGTGAGGGACACAGCCAGGACGCGGTTGCATCCTGGACCAGGGTAATATGGGATCAGATCACCCCTCTGATACAAGAGACATTGCATATGGTGGTACACTCCACGCGGGACCCACCCAACGTGGTGACTCTGTGGACATCAGGGTGTTGGGTGCCCAGGGGTACCTTAGTACTTGGGAGTAAACCCCATTAGGGTGAGAACACAGTGCATAGGGAAGCACGGTGAAGGGGCACGGCCCTGCAAGGCTTGTGTGTTTTGGAGTGTTATTGCTATTGTCTGTGCAGTAAAACTGTTATACTTATACGTGGGTCTTATTGCATGGAGTTCCTGTAGTGGGGTCATTCCACACGGTCGAATCCCATACAAGTGGAGGCACTACCGAACCGCGACTCAGGTGCACCCCAAGTTCCCAGCAGTGGAGGCTCATGTTTCCTGAGAACCACAGGTATTGCACCGCACCCACACATACCGTAGCCGCACATCTGCCAGGGGTTGGGACAAAGTGCGCCACATACAACATTTATTTGTAGAAACATAATGGTGCTGATTAAGACTAGAAGTGCAGACATGCTTAGTAACATACTGAAATTGTAATAAAATTAAAGCAATCTATTAATGCAAGTGAGAGATCAGAGTCCTTCTCAGGCCCATGCGTCTATTGGTGGCTGCACTTATTCTCTTTTGGTATATAGCAGTTCTTGCTTATTGGGTGCACCACCATTGAGATACATATATTTATATTTGTTCATATATTTTTTGGTTAATCGAATTGGCTTATTTAATTAATAGGTAGTACAGCTCATCTCTAATTTCTTTTTTCTCAAATCTTATGCTGTGTAAGAAACCCCATATCAGTAACAAGTCCTCTTTTTTTAGTGTCAAAGAGCATGATTATTTTTAGTTCAAATCTTGTCCGTTCTTGATGCTTTTAAACATTGATTTGGATTTTTAAATAATTTATGGAATGATCTGGCTATGAGAAGTGATGTCCAACTGGAGAGCAGCATCTTCATTCTTCATGGTATGTTGTGTGTCTGTGTAGGTTCATTCTGGTTTAAGGTTTTTGGCTGGTTTCACCGATGTTGCATTCTTTTGCTGCACTGAATCATATACACCACATTCCTGGATGTGCAGCAGTATGATCCTTTAACATTGAATGTTCTATGCTTGTGACTGGCTGTGGGGTCTTGGCATACATGCTTGCATGGTTTGGGGCCATTCTTAATGTCCTTTAGTTCGTTATGAAGTTTTCTGTTGACTAACTTCTGTCTGAGATTGGGCGGTTGCCGGAATGCATGTGTTCAAATGCACCTGTCTCCCCTACAATCTATCCTAAACGCCGATGCCAGAATCACTCTACTCTTTCCTAAATCTGTCTCGGTGTCTCCCTGCTGAAATCCCTCTCCCTTCCTGATAGGAATATCAATTCCCGTATCACACACTCAATTCTCCGCCTCACTTTTAAAGCTTAAGGCTGCGCTTATAGTGCCGACGTTGCGGCAAAACAAATGTATTGCGGCCGTCGCTTGCGCTTATACAGTAGTAGAAGGGGCGCGATGTTTTGGTCGCGATCGCTGGAAGTCAAACAATTTGATTTTTCCAGCGACCGCAGCGTGACGTCACCGTCGCCGGCACTATAAGCGCAGCCTTGCACTCTTCTGCCCCTCCTTACATCTCAGCCCTAATTTCTCGCTATGCACCATCCCGACTCTTGCGTTCCTCTCAAGGATGTCTTCTCTCTACCCCTTTGTATCTAAAGCCCTCTCCCGCCTTAAACTTTTCTCACTGACTGCCCCACACCTCTGGAATGCCCTTCCCCTCAGTACCCGACTAGCACCCTCTCTATCCACCTTTAAGATCCATCTTAAAACACACCTGCTTAACGAAGCATATGAATAGCACTGTGGCTGATATTATACACCTCATACATAAACCTTGGCCCCTTGCAGACGCACTTAGCAGAACGCCCTCCTACTGTCTCTGTATGTTCTCCCTACCTACCAATTAGATTGTAAGCTCCTCGGAGCAGGGACTCCTTTTCCTAAATGTAACTTTTATGTCTGAAGCACTTATTCCCATGGTCTGTTATTTGTATTATTTGTTATTTATATGATTGTCACGTGTATTACTAATGTGAAGCGCTGTGTACATTAATGGCGCTATATAAATAAAGACATACATACATACATACTACTAATGACGCTACGGAGAGTTGTTTTACTCACACAAGCCTTAAAACAAAGATATAACAGCAACAAGCCATTTATTCGTGCATTCCTGTGCAAGTGTAAACTTTAGCCACATTTTTCCAAAAACATGAAATTAGGGAACAAAACAACAATAAAAGTGCACTGCAGATTTTAAGACATTTGCAATTCTCTACCTTTATCATTACATTTTAAAAGTTTATTTAAAAAAATTATTCTACGTGTCTATTATCTTGTTTTAAAGTCTCAATCAGCGTAATCTAACATATTAAACATGCCTCTGTCCTTAGTTTACTTTCAACATATGCAGGGCAGCCCCTTTAAAATGACCACATCACTTCCTTTCTTTATTTACTTTTCAATGAAGGCCTTATGCCATTCCTCACACTTTTCCACTGAACCAGGAGGTATGAGGAAATTATATTTTTATGTACATTCAGAGAGCCCCCTCTCAGAAGTCTGGATTTATCACTGTTTCTCAAACACAACATCTAGGCAATATATAAAAAAAACAGTCTAGATGCAAATATGTGCAACATAAGATAGACTTTATGATGCTATACAAAACCAAAAAGAAATCTTCCCTGTAGTGCTCGCTACAATCAATCTTCCATATAGCACTGTCTACAGTCTTTATATTTTTTTAAGTTCTACTTAATTCTACAAGAGGTTAAGATCTTCACACTCTTCCTGTTCATTTAGCAACAAAATATTCCGAAAACATTACCAGTGTGCTCAGTTCAATCCCATGCATCCCAGGACAGAAATCAAACACTGGCAAATACAATAAGACATTGACTTATGTTACCTGGGTTTTGTCATGCAAAGTGAATTAAAATGTAATGGAACAATCACTCTGTTTAAAGGTGAAAAGAGAGAAAAGTAGAGGTCCTTTTGCAAAACCTTAATGGATTACACAAGTTATCTAAATGTATTTAGATGTTGAGAGCAAGAGCCAGACTGATACAAGCTGACAAACTGGGACCTACCTGAACAATAAAAACAGAACTAGAAAAGAACTCAGAGCCCATTGCCAGAACACTAAAGCTTGAGAAACAGAGTGTAATGTGTAAAAAAAAAAACAACAACGACAAAACACACAAGTACTGTATCTTTATTTCTAAATCATTTTTTTTAAGCCATTTGAATAGGGCTACATAACACTTTTCATATTTCCAATTTCAACAACAAGAAAACTTTGGTCTTGCAAATGTGAGATACTGTACCATAACCTTCCTAGGTTACTGTACAAGATAGGGCCACAAATAAACTTGTCTGTGGTTGATTAAACACTAAAAATAAAGCCTATGTACGCTAAACATTTTAATATTCCTCACTCTAATTATGTCAGTGATTATTTGGTTACCTCTGTGATTTAAATATAGAATACAGTATACAACATGCTGAGCTGTTCCAGCTCATTTAGAACAATTGTTTTATGAATAAAATAAGTATTACATCTCGGTGTCATTTAATTTCTTTAAAAAGTGTGTTAATATGAACAGGTGGGGATTTTTCTATATTATCTGGATTCAAGGTGAAACAGCTTTATTACATTGAATTCACATCATTTTTTTTTTTTAAATGTTTATAAAATGTACCTCTCATATAGAGGGAGACAGTGGGCCTCATGCAGTAAGCGTTGATAAGGGAAATATGGCCATGTTATAGCCAAAATTGGGTTTGAGATTCAGTAAGCGCCGATAAGTGCTTCATATCGCCAGGTTTCGGAGCCGATTATTTGGTTATGGCCAGTCGCCTGCCGATAAGCCTGTTTTCGACACTGATCGCCACTTTTTTAAATCGGCTGGATTCAACAAAAAAAAACAGCTTATCGGGGCTGATCGGCACTACGAAATTGAGATGTTATGGCCGATTTCTCCCGCCAACTAAAGTTGGCATTTTGGACGGGAGAACGATCGCTAAGGCTGCCGGAACGGCACTTAGAAAAAAAAAATCTTCTGTACATCAATGGAGTCAATGGAGCGGGGACGTATAACAGTATAGTACTGTTTACGTTTCATTGCTCACAATACAAGGGGGATTTGCATTACAGTGTGGGGGCATTCCCTGCATTGTGTCACAGCTGATGTGTCTTATTTGCATAACATTCGACTTTTACATGTTTGCAGCATTTGCGGGTCACATTACTCATCATGTGATGATGTGGCAAGGGAAAATACTATACTACACTCTTAAAGGAGAACCTCACATCATATCACACATTTTACTCAACTCAGCGACAATTATTTACATGATGTCACACATGTCACACATGTCACTCATACACAGTATATTCATCTTCCTTTACATTACACAATGCTTGTAATGTGACACGCATCTTTAAACGTTCATGTACATCTGTCTTCTCATGTTTACATATACTTTTGGGTCCTCCCTATTTTCATGACGTCACTTATTGGACGCTCAATCACATTGCATGTTTACACTGTAACCGTAGCATTACAAGCACTTCAACCTAACTTATACACACATGTACAGTAATTCATCATTGGGACACCTTGTAAACTCATTCTATACCAACTATCCTCCTTACACAAATGCATGCATATGCACACGACTATTCATTGTTGCCAACATGTCACAATAACATGGATAATTACACATGTTACACAAAACTTTTCCCACGTCAATCTCAGCCTTTTTGTCTCATTACATGACTGACTCTTGCGTTCACAAGTGTTACATGCATTGCACATGCAACTATTTATTTGCAAGCAATCTTTGTACAAAGCTTCACGTCACATCATTGCCAAATATCATCATTCCCTGCAGAATACACACAACAAATACTTAGAACAACAAGTGCACACAGCTTGCCACAGAAGTACTTTATTATGTTAATGTAACACCTTGCATTTTACTATGTCACCTGACATCATCACATACCTATTTAAAGGACGCACATTACCTGCTCATTCACAGCTACTCATTTCAAAATGTTGCGAATGTTTAGGAGACGGAGGAACATTCTTTTCTATGACATGCTTGATGATGAAGACAATCATATAGGGCAAGGGAGGGACACACCGAGGGACAGTGACAGTGACGCGGATACGACAGGGACAGGGAGAGGGACAGGCCGAGGGACAGGTAGAGGGACAGGAGATCAGAGGAGAAGACAGAGGAGACAACTTGTGCCTCGTCCGCGTCTGTACAGGGAGAGAACCCTGTTAGATGGGATGAGTGAGGAGGAGATTGTAAGTCGCTATCGTTTGAGTTCAGCAGCAATCTTAGCTCTTTATGAGGAGATAAGGGGGGATTTAGATTTTTTCACAGCCAGAGGTCGTGCAGTCCCTGGGCTTGTTAAAATGCTGTGCTCATTACATTATCTTGCTTCCGCGTCATACCAGACAACTGTGGGCATAGTGGGCGGGGTCTCGCAATCTACATTCTCGCGGGCCTTGACCCAGTTTCTCTATGCACTCAATAGACGCGCTAGGAATTATATTCATTTTCCTACAGAGGCGATAGAGTGGCTGGAAGTCAGGACTGGCTTTTATAATATAGCAGGGATACCATGTGTGCTGGGTGCAATCGATTGCACACATGTTGCTTTGATTGCACCTAGTCAGAGTGAGCATGTGTACCGCAATCGGAAGCACTACCATTCACTCAATGTACAGGTGGTATGTGATGCCACGATGAGGATAATGCATGTGGTACCCAAGTTCCCTGGTTCCAGTCACGATTCCTCTATCCTGAGGAACTCTTCAGTCTTCCATGCGTTCGAAGAGGGACATTTTGAACCTGGTTGGCTGCTGGGTGAGTACATATTTACATGTTCTAACACAAAACACATGTTGATTTAGGAATGTTGGCATTGTACAATTTGATCACTAATGTCAGCTTATGTGTGCTCCATTCATTATAGGTGACTCAGGATACGGAATTAGGCCGTGGCTCTTGACTCCGGTGCTAAACCCTCAAACTGAAGCAGAGGACAGGTACAATGCAGCCCATATATCTACAAGATCTGTTATAGAGAGGACATTTGGCCTACTCAAGACCAGGTTTAGGTGTCTGGACAGAACTGGTGGGGCTCTTCTATACAAGCCTCAAAAAGTGTCTGATATTATCCTTGCCTGTTGCATTTTGCACAATGTTGCACTCAGGCACAATGTACAGTCAGACCTAGCTGAGGCTTTGGTAGACGAGCATCCCACCCATGTAGCTGCTGAAAATGAACAAACAGCCAGTGGTGGCCAGACACGACAGAATCTCATCAATTCATTTTTTTCTTGTAAGTACAAACTCATATGTTCCTAGTACTACTTTTATAGTTTAATTATGTTATATTAACAATAATGTTTCTTTATATAACCTTCTGTTAGGACACAGATGAATATGGGTTGCACACCTTTCTTTTCTCTGCTGTGTGCACAAAGGGATGTGGCACCGGTATGTTATTGTTGCACAGGTTATATAATCCCTCTTCAATTGTACTTTAGTTGTGTGTATGTGAATACAACTTGGGTAACAAAGCAATAATATTTTAGCATTGTGTTATTCCTTATGCTAAGACAAAACACATTATGCCCATAATCATTCATGCTTCTAGTATGCTTACATACAATGTTATTGGTGCAGTGTAACATGTACATCCAGATGATGTGTACACCAGGCTGATTTACATTTTGAATGTCATGAAATATACATGGTGTTGTACATTTAACACCAAATACACACTTTGCTGTGTTGTTTACGGTACTGAAGATGGCATGTCAATGTTTGCAATTTATATATTGTTCCTTTGCATTATAGGTATATCTCCAGTATGACTGATCATGGTATGTATATTTGCTGACATCTCTCATAAGATGTGGCTACCTCAATCTTCCTATAATTATTGGAACTAAAAACCCAACATATTGGTTTAAACACAAATGTTACATATATGTACTTTCTGTATCATGTATATGCATTTAGCTACTCTTGAGCTTTCATGTGCATTGTATTACAAAATGATTACTCACATTTCATCACATTTTATGTATGTTTCCTTATAATTTCCATTAATGTAATATAGAGGTGGTTGGAGAAAAGGGGATAACTGTACTTATTTGTTTACTTACGGGAGCACATTCATCACTAGCATAGACACACTTTTTAAGACAACTGTTTGTGTCTCTATCAATTGGTGTAGGATCCATGTATAACACCGACAAATGATAACACCAGCTTTATTATGGTAGCTTATATCATCATATTGACTATACTATGTATTTCTAAACGATTAATAAACACAGTAAACTATAGTTAGTTAGGTTAATGAAATATACACAGAAACGTACTTCATAACATGATGGTGATGTCATATTCAGAACATCATGCATTGGAGGGGACCATAACATCTGGCCAGTAACATTATTTGCTACAGTCCCAAACCATTTTATCTACATACCCATGTAACAAGAGATTTTAAAAATAAATGGCTACTTGGTTGTAAGTGTCCTTTACATTGGGAGAAGGAGTGGCTCACTGAGTAAAGACACACACTGGCACTGATAGTTTGAAGCAGGGGAGTCTGGTTCAATTCCCGGTGTGGGCTCCTTGTGACCTTGGCCAAGTCACTTTATCTCCCTGTGCCTCATGCGGCAAAAAAACATTTGTACGTTCCACGGGCCAGGGACCTCAGGCTGAAACATGTGTCTGTAAATCGCTGCGTACAACTAGCAGCCCTATACATGAACATGCTCATATTATTATTATTATTGTTACATAGTTTCAACAGTCATACGTTCCATTACATATTAGAATACACAAATGTGTTAGCAGAGTGGGAATGGTTGTTATATATAAAACACACCATGTCATAAAATGTTAGTAGTCATTAAAGAACACTCAATAAAAATTCATGAGGCACTCTTTTGCAACATCATTATGTTAATTAAGTGCTTATGCAATATAGGCATAAGGGTATCACATTTTTAATTGTTTGTTAATAAGCGCTGCAAGCAATATAAAATTAGTTCCATATGTAGTATAGTAGTCGGTGGCTCCTCCTCACAATCATCTCATATAAAGGTAGACTCTTCTGAAATCATACATTGATCCGATTGTATCTTCCCCGACATCTCTGAAATACAGCAAACACATGATGGTCAAAGATGGCACCTTACTAGATATGCATCCGTGACAACGCGTTACGCAGCTCTATATGATTGTGTAGATACACACGTCACTCACTTATATGTTAGAAGTAAAACTGTTCATCAGTATGTAATGTTTCTTTAAATTTGTAGCAGGCATAACTATGTATAAGAAGTGAACGTTGCCTGTATACTGAAAGATGTGCGCGCACATCTTTGTGTGCGCACGCACTTCACGCTTGGCTCCACTAACTGTTAGCGCATGCGCAAAACAAAGCGTACGTTGTGCGTTCAATACATGTTGAAAATACCAGTAAACATAACATCTTTATTTCAAATACAATGAAGACGAAACTACATTCGTTCTAAACGAGTACATCTGTATTCTTTTTAAACAGACGTGTTTGAACAGAAAGCACGGCCGATAACACAATGCGCAAATGCAATACGTGTGACGTCATGTTAAGCCAGCGTGAAACGCACGCTAACACTCCTCCCACTCAATTAACATTCGGCTAACGCCCAGGGTACGCCTACAAACACTGAGCCGCACGCATCACACACTGCAGTTACCGTTACTATAACAAAACATGACAGCCAATAGGCTTTGAGGCGCGCACGTCGCTTGGGGGCGGGACTTACATCACTAATCCTTTTTAAGGACGCCTTGGCCCATGACAAGGGTCCCACGTCATACGTGGTGGACCCGGTTTTCAATGTTGTAGATGTTGCATGATAACAAAACAGGTATGTGTTAGAGTAATGGTAAAATGTTGCTAATATGTTTAAAGGGATAGGAAAGTACGTATATTTATTCCGTCAGCAATGTGTACTACTCTTTCAGGTCCTACTATATTGTATTAGGAAACAATTTGTTTGTGATCGCTACATGTTATGCAGTCTGCAATGTTACGCTGTATCCACGCATTGAAAGTGAAAATGGTGGTTACAAAAAAAAAAAAAATTTAAACGCAGAGTCAACGCATAACGATTGTTATATTTACCATTCTTCTAGAATTAACTCTTCGCCTGGCTGCAACTGGTCGCTCCAGAAATGCAAGCCATTTTCATCCACGCTTAACCCAACCGCTGAATCCAGTATGGCACATATCTCCTCCAGGATGCGCTCATAGGAATCGCCACTGCTTTCTTCAAATAATTGGTCGGGAGGTAGGTTCATTTCTTCCGGTTCCCATTCCAATGCAATTTCAGCTGAAAGGCTTGGTACATAATCATAGTACTTTTGTTCTTGTACAATGTGGGTTTCAGGAATGGAGGCTGCAGATATTGCAGCACGTATCGATTCAAACGGATCAGTAGTAGCGGATACATTGCTATTGCCATTAGGAATAAATATGCCTTTCACGACAATATAAGTGCCGTCTTTCAGGATAAATTGTTTTTCCGGGGCAATCTTCCAGAAACCATAGGTGTGTTGTAGCTTATCCTGGTCACGTTCAAAAAAGTCATTACTTGATAAAGTGAATCTTATTGAGGAATTAAAATTCCGTGCATGCTTACGGTCTTGGTAATAAGGATATTTTGCTCGAATGAAATCATCGATTTGGCGTGTGCTTGCTTTCTGTCCGCGACTGTTCAAGATGGCTTCACAGATCATGTACTTATACCCTAAAAGGGGATTAATATTGTTAACGAATTCATCAGCCATGTCTGAGTAGCACAAAAGCTGTGTGCAGGTCTGTGTTATTTGCTCATCAAAATGAATGTGCTGAATGGCTAACAAACTCCTGTTTTTCCTTGTCAAGGTCAACAAAAGTAACTACTTTGACTCCTTATTTCAAACGCCAATTGGATTTGTTTGTCTAATTGGGTTAACAGTTGTGGTTCGTGATATGGGACTGTGGGAGAAACATTTCTCCTTCTTTTATCTCGTTTGTGAAAAACATCCCTAGACTGTGAATGCGTTCACATAGTGTTTTTTTGAAAACTAACAAAGAACAGTGTGTGAAAATATTTCTTAGCCAGGCATATCAGTAAAAACACACCTGCAAAAAGAAATGTTTTTTCCCCGCTTACATTTCTGTGTGTATGTGAAAGTCTGGTTAACTCCCTGTCTGCATGAGTTTAAATACGTGTGTATATATATATATATATATATATATATATATATATATAAATATATCTCTTATAAAAATATATATATATTTATATATAATATTTTTTTTTTTTTTATATTGCAGGAGTACACACAACATTGATGGCATTAAGTATACCTTGTATGAAACCTATTTAAATGGTGAGAAACATGATTGAATTAAGTAATAAACATTTGTTTAAGCACAATACTGTTAGAGTCTCATACTTAGGATATTTCTCAAACATTAGGCCTGTATTATTAAAATAGTGTGCTTTCACAAGGAACCATGAAGTGTATTACTTTGTGTATACCAGTTTATATAGTACTATATATATATATATATATATATATATATATATATATATATATATATATATATATATATATATATACACACATATACATATATATATACACACATATAATATATATATACACACATATACATATATATATACACATATATACATATATATATACACATATATACATATATATATACACATATATACATATATATATACACATATATACATATATATATACACATATATATATATATATATATATATATATATATATATATATATACACACACTCACACTCACTCAGTGTGTGTGTGTGTGTGTGTGTGTGTATATATATTATTATACATTCTGAGATGTTATAGAAACGAACACACAACTGATTAAAGGACAAAATTACAATGGCCAAGCAAGGCAAAGGTAAGTAATAATTTACACATAATCCTGCTGTACACGTACAAGAAAGATGTTTGCACTTACTTAGGTGTTTTAATAATTGCATGTGACTAATATGCATATGCAATTCTTACATCAATTAACACACCCAAATGCAATGTTTTGCTGCAAAGTCAATGGCAGCTTCTCTAAACTTAGCAACTGGCTCCTGGTGGACCATTACTGAACAGACGATTACAACATAAATATTTATAACACAATTAATTATGAGTGTTAACATTTCCAAAACTTCACGTGTACAAGAACATAGTTGAAAGTTTGGAAACAACACAGTCTTCAGCATACATACAATAGTAATTAGATAATCTGAAGTCAACAAAACAAGGCCAAAGACATATTTTCTGAATTATAACATTTATTTTTTTTGTTCCTTTTGCGAGCGAGTAACAGGCCTGCTTGTTGTCTCTTGAATTTTCCTTTTTCTTTTGCCACCAACTTTAGGCACAACAGAGCCACTTTGAGTGGCCTCTGGCACTTCACGGGCAGGGCTTGTGGCCAGTGACTGTTCACCTACGGGGCTTGTGGCCAGTGACTCACCTACAGGGCTTGTGGCCAGTGACTCACCTACAGGGCTTTTGGGCAGTGATTCACCTACAGGGCTTTTGGGCAGCGATTCACCTACAGGGCTTTTGGGCAGCGATTCACCTACAGGGCTTTTGGGCAGCGACTCACCTACAGGGCTTTTGGGCAGCGACTCACCTACAGGGCTTTTGGGCAGCGATTCACCTACAGGGCTTTTGGGTAGTGACTGTTCACGGACAGGGCTTGTGCCCAGTGACACATGTGAGCAAGTTGGTAGACACTGCACAAGTGATGGTTGGTCTGTTTCATGTGTGTCTTTTGTTGTTTTTGACCAAAAACTGGTCAGTAGTAACTGCTTGTATTTTGTTTTTGTGGGCTCCTTTGTAGGTGTCAGCTGCTGATTTTGTACAGATGGCAGTGGTAGTATGTCGTCAGGAACCTGCACAGCAATCTCTGCTACTTGACCGGTAACATTTGGGCCTGGTGAATGAATATCAGATGAATGTGGTGAAAACTGACCTGCATGAACAGATCCTGGCTGGGAGGTGTTGAATTGTGGTACATTAGTCATTCTCCAGTAATTAGCTTGTGTTTGCTGAACAACTAATGCTTCGAATGAGGTGTTGATTTTTTGCAACTGTTTAGGCACTTCAATGAAGACTCTGTGGAGATGTGCCAATTGTGATACTGTTTCTTCCTGCAGTCCAATCATCCTTTCCAGCACTGTCATCATGTCTGAATGGCGACGATTTTCTGCGTCCACTATTTTTCCCTCTGAAGCTACAATTGCATCGTATGTGGAAGTTGATGGACGATTTGGCGGTACAACAGTTTCTATTGGCACCTCTTCATGGTCACATGATTGTATTTCAGTCTCTTCTGTGGCGTCATCCTCATCATACTCATCATCCTCATCACCATGATGTTCTAAAAAGAAATGTACACATTATTAAATGGCATGTTAATGTATGCTGTGTTACTATGTAATTGTACTATGTCCTAAGTAACACCTAACATGTTAGCATACGTTTTATAACCTCATTAAAAACTACCTTGACTTACGAATAATGTTTGGACTCAGTATGAAATATGAATGAATGAAAAGTTGCTCTAAACTCAGAAGTCCTACATGATAATTAACATCACTAACACAATACATGTTGCCTTACACTTAATTTTCACTGACACTAAGTAATCCTATTTAAAGAAGATGTGCAAAACAAATAATGCACATGACAACATAACATATAGAAGAGCACATATTATATGGCCAGCAAATGATACACTCACCTTCTAGTAGTGTTGAGCTGGCTGACCCAGGTGAAGACACTTGTTCCATCTCAGGTGACACATGTCCTCCAGGGGCAACTATATATAACAATAACATAAGTTTTACATTTACATGTGTAAATATTGAACAAACACTTATTGTATGTTCTGTATTTATGATTAACTAACAACATCAGTTCCTTAACCGAAAATGTGTGTGAAAGTGAACATAAATAGTTGTAATAACACTGTACATGCCTGTGTACTTAGAATTTTTGAGTTCCCTAACATACAACATACTATGTTTCTGCAGTAATGCGTGAGGATAAATAGATTAAATGAGTACATAAAAATCATATGTTGTGTAGTGATATCAGTATCATAATGTACATAACTATCATGAGATGACCATTCACAATGGTTATCATGAAGGTGGTCATATTGCAAAAAGTGTTGTTTTTGGTAGAGGATATGTGTGGTACATTAATCGAAGATGTGGCACACCTGAATGTGGCTGTGACTCAACAAGACAACACATGCAGTGTGTGATAATGTGTCTTTCATAGTAGTTCAACTATAGATATGAGTGAACTAATGTGTGACGTACGCTTTGATAAGTAATGAGTTGTTGGGGCATTTAGTAGCTAGAGTTAAGCTTTCAAATGAGTGTGATTAACTTCAGTTGTGCTATTCAGGTTGTAAGAAAGGTATTCCCTTCCCCAAAAAGCCTAATCAGCCACACCTTTCAATGACTTGAAACAGGTGCAAATGGTGTGAACTAAGTTGACCGTGAAATGAGGCTGTAATTAGTGTGTGTGCTGAACCCCACCCCCTCTGTTGAAGTGTATGCTGTGATGAGATATTAATTGCAGCTGCTTTAACACAATGGTAGATGAGCTAAGTAGTCATCTGCAGTGTTTAAGTTATGAAAACAATGACATAACATATGCTACGTGTGCCTCATTATGCTGTCTGTATATGACATAAAGCAAAAATGGACCTTTTCATAAGCAACTATAGATGTGTTAGTGCCAGTGATGTTTGTAGGCCGTTACATGCAATTTCTTTGATGCATGCTTAAAATAGGCAGTAATGTCATGTTTGTCGGAGTAAAATCAATAAAATACACAATAACATGATACATATTTCTGTTCTGTACCTGTAGCTACTAATAATTTCTCATGAACATGTGTTACACGTGTACTACCCTGTTGTTCCCCATCTTCGCCCACCATCAATTGCTTCCACTGCAGCTATGCATTTTGGGAATTCACATGTAAATGAGCACGCAATGGCACGTGCTATATTAGTTACTGCTTTTAGTAGGACTACTACATATATGTCTATTTTGAGATATATATATACAGAATCAGACATATACATATATAGATGCAGGTATGCTTATATTGTGAAGACAGTATAAAAAGCAGTGTAACTATGCAAAATAACTGTAAGCAACGACACGCCTAGTACAGTAATATTTATCACCTGCTGGAAATTGTGACGGATAAATTCCAATGTCACGGTCACCAGCCAAGCCTTCCACGACGACGGTAAGTAATTTTGGCCGAAGCAGCTCCTCCAATGGAGTCAATATGAGACGTTGTGGTGTGGGCCCACCTCCAGTGCCAGTAGCATGCACGCGTTGGTCTTGTATTTTCTTTTTCAATTTGGACCTAATATCATCAAATCTTTTCCGACAATGATACTTGTCCCTGACACTATTCCCACAGGCATTGACACCAATGACTATTGTGTCCCACATTTCTTTTTTGCTTGCTGCACTTGTCCGCCCTTGAAAAACATATAAAAGATATGAGGTAAATGAATAATAATATAAGCACCAGTTTCCTACACTGCTAGCTGTTCCAAGTGATAGCAAACATGCTGTTTTATGTGTAATATGTGCAGCACATGAGCATTCACTACTAAACCTATACATGTAAGCAAGGTTGCATTCATATTGTATGCAGTTCTGGCAAATTGACCGCCTGTGTTTATTTGTCCTTGTAAGGCATGATAAAAAGCTGTGTTTCCACACTAATGAACATAGAAAGATATTGTGTACCCATATTTGCATATGAACAAAACTCAGATGACCTAGGATCACATGTATTTGAATAATAAATGTAAAGTTACACTTACCTACTAAATGTCCATATATACTGTCATAGTGCTCCAGAATGCCAGTGACAAGAGCCCTATTTTCCTGGTCATTGAAGCGAGGATTACGTGGCTTCTCCACACGTTTTTTCCGAGCAGGTTTAGGGTCAGAGCTTGGCTGGTGCTGACTGGACTCTCCTTCTTCCAATGGAAGAGCCTCCAAAAGCTGGCCACCAGCAAGCACGCCACCACCAGACACCCCATCAGCAACTGCGCCACCAGCAGCACTCCCAGCACCAGCACTCCCACTCCTAGCACCAGCACTCACACTCCTAGCACCAGCACTCACACTCCTAGCACCAGCACTCCCAGCACCAGCACTCCCACTCACAGCAACAGCACTCCCACTCCCAACAACAGCACTCCCACTCCCAACAACAGCACTCCCACTCCCAGCAACACCACTCGCAGCACCAGCACTCCCACTCCCAACAACAGCACTCCCACTCCCAGCAACACCACTCGGTGCACCAGCAACATCACTCCCCTGAACAGAACGTTCACTCCGACGCGTACTCCCACGAGTAGCACTCCCACTCCCACCAGCATCACTCTTCCCACGCTTTGCGGGCATACTTCCAGCACTCACAAAAAACAGACAAGAAATGTACAGGCAATCACACGACCCACTTCCACATATAAAACAAGACAAAGATGTAAACAAAACAACAAAGGACAAAGCTCACCCAATACACAACAAGTCTCTCAGTCAATATGCAAATGTTCAATCGTCCAGCTCTGTGCGTCTCTCTCTCTCTCTCACTCCCAACAACACAGAGAATGATTAGCAGTACACGTTGCCTTTAAATATGGCGCGCAATCAAAAACATGCTTGTTTCGCCTGATTCAGCAAGATTTGTGATTGTGCAACCTAACAGCACCCCGCCACGCACGCCGATACACCTGTGTGTGATCGGCTCATCATCGTGAGAGTGGGCGGATTTGTTTTCGGGTTGATTTTGAATGTATTCGGCACTTACTGCATACGGAGAGGGAAAAACGCCAATAACATGACTAATCGATAAGCTTGCCGATTTCACATAATCGTCGCTTACTGCATGAGGCCCAGTATCTTCTGGCACCACAAGAAGCCTTTCAGCTAAAGCAATAGATATGAAGAGGTTTTTTTTTTTGTTTTTTTTTAACTAAAGTCACCTGGCTGCAAAACTGGGACAAAGTCTGTGCGTAAGAATTGCATCATATTTATCAAAGGAAAAACTCCATTCCTTTTCTTTGATGAATATGGCTCTGATTTTTGCACTGGTTTTGCAGCCAGATGACTTTTGTACAGTAAATAGACCCCTAAGAATCTCCTATTGCGACTGCTGAAATGAATGGTCCAGCTCCAGAAGACGCCATGTGGAGAGTATTCAGTCTAGCAATTTATGAGCTCAAGTTACTATAAGACCATATTTCCGAAGCAGTGGTAGCCACAGTACACCACCATTCCAAGAATGCATCGTCTGAAGTAACAGCTCAGGAAGGCCTACATTTACTTAATGCAGCCTTTAGATCATAAGATTTATGTAAACCCTAATGATTTATATACAGTATGAGTCTATGATGATTTATGTGATTTTTCTTGTTATTTTAAATAAACTTGGTAAATAAAAAATTTATTGTACTTTTATTATTGTAACTACACCATTGCATTATGATATGTATTTCTCACCTACAGTATGACAACGTCACATGTTATACAAGTGTCACATGAACACTGTACTGTACTGTATGACATTTACAATGGGACAACTTACATTCATGAAAGATACAGCAATGGTTTTACAAAACATAGCATTAAACCCCTCAGCAGTCACACGCTATTCTATATGAGATTTATTATTTCTAGATAATTGTTTTGTTCATTTTTCTATAGATAAAGGAGATCCAACGCACAACGGATTTGCTCAATAGAAAAATGTATTGTGCCACACAACGTTTTGCCCGTAAGGTCTTTATCAAGTGACAGACATGATAAAGACCTTACGGCCGAAACGTTGTGTGGCACAATACATTTTTCTATTGACCAAATCCGCTGTGCGTTGGATCTCCCTTATCTATAGTTCAGATCTGAATTACCAGGACAGGTACCCCTTGAACCAGCAGCACCGGTAATATTGTATGCATTGTTTGATTGTGGTGTGCAGCATATTATCACTGTTTAGTTGTTAATTTGTCTAGCATTGTCTATATGGATAAATGATCAAACAGAACAGATCGTAACTGGCCTTATAAATTTGTTTTGCTTGCTGAAGCTGGCAGATAGAGTCATGGGCAGTGTCTCCATACAGCAACAAAGTGCCCTTCTTGAAGCAGTCTCATACTGTAAGCTGGTGTGCCCTGAAATGTGACAGAGAACGTAGGAGGGTCGCAGAGGAAATGTTCAAGTTTTCAGCAGGAACCTTGCAACAGTCACCACTGCTGCAAGAGATGCACCAATGTCACCTAAATGTTTATTTGCATGACACATCTCTTTTCAGCATTGAATCCTGTGTTGGTTCCGATAATTTCACAGATATCTGCAACGGCTATGTGAGGAGAGTTACAGTATTTGGTTTTTGGTTATGAACTAAAGACCCCATGCTCTCAGAGTTTTATTCCAGACTTTCTATGTGTAGAGTACACAAACCTTTCTAAGTCAGACAGATGTAATTTGTCAGTTTTCTGTTGAATAGCATTGCAAACTGGCTTCTGTGAATTGTCTGTTGACATGCTTAACAAGACACACTCATACAAAAGCTCTCCTCCTATACAACGCCTGTGTCTGCTATCAGCATAGGACATGGCCCCTTTAAGAATAACATTCCACTGGACAAAATCCTAGCAATCTCTAGGCCCAGAACCTAGAGATTGCTAGGATTTTGTGTTTATTAATTTTAATTTTCAACTGGTATAAATTGTTTGGAGGTTAGTGGCCCCTCCTCCCAGGGTTTAAGCTCCCCACCCCACTTCTTAAGTAGCAGTTTTTTTCATGTTTTTGTGCAGGACAGACCCACTGAGGTCATTCTCTCTCCAGCAGAGGTAAATGAAAATTTTCACAGGTAGTGTTAGGACCTGCATACTGGTCATGCTGTGAAGTGGCTGCAGGCTTATAACACTTTGGCAAAAGGGTTTAAACCTTTTAATCACCAAATAGTAAGAACGTATTGTATAGAGGGAAATGGTAGAAGTAGTCCACGGCCAGTCCCTTAAAACAATCCAAGAAAAAATCTTCCCAAATAGGTGTATGGAAGATAATGGGGACAATACACCACCTAGGTGTGGGCTACAGAAAACTGCAAAGTCTCGCCACAAAGTAACTTCAGACTTGAAAACCTGTCCTGTTGGCAGGAATTCTATTATCAAAAACCAGCACACCTATAGAAGAAAGTATGCTGATACTAGATCTGAAGAGGCGGTTCATATACAGTTTGTGGGTCATGAAGCCCTTACATCCGTATACATAGACCACAAAGAATGGGGGTGTATGTCAACTCCAGAACACAAATGAAGTCAACGAATGATGTGGAGAGTAATACATATAACATAAAATAAAACCACATACATAGCTATTAACTACGTGGCTAGTGAGTAGTAACCTCTGCGTAGGGCAAGCACAAAGCGTGCTCTGCTAGTGCCCAGAGGCACGGTTCAGTGACCGTATCCAGTTATAGCCTCAGAATAATATAACACAATTAATGCAGAGGTCACTGAATTGAATCTCTGCTAGATGGAAATACAGAGGTTCACTGAGTGGAGTCTCCCAGATAGCAGGCAACAGAATCACTGTACTTAATCAGAGTGCTCATAGCAGTATAAATCAGTGCATAAGATGTTGTCCATAATGAGTGTTGCACAGAGTATTGTTGCCCTAAGTGTGTGTGGGTTACCCCTAATAATGCTAACAATATGGACCCCCCAGATAGCACTCGGTTTAGGGAGTATGTCTGTCAGAGGAGCGGCTATAGTATATGCCGCTATCAGGTACAGTGACCTCAAAAAATACCTTCTGACTGACCACCCATAGTGTAACTTAGCTTTATGGGGACTGGGGTTGTCCGTTGCAGCAGCTCACGATCCTACAGTGTAGGCAGAGGAGGCGGGGTGCCGAGTTGAAGGGTTGTAGCCTGCTAAGTCAGCAGCTGCAGCCGCAGCAGTTTCATCCCACTGCTAGGAGGCGTCCGCTCGGTGTGATGACGTCATCACGTTCTGGTCACCGTCATCACGTCATCACACCGAGCGGACGCCTCCTAGCAGTGGGATGAAACTGCTGCGGCTGCAGCTGCATGAAACTGCTGCGGCTGCAGCTGCTGACTTAGCAGGCTACAACCCTTCAACTCGGCACCCCGCCTCTTCTGCCTACACTGTAGGATCGTGAGTTGACATACACCCCCATTCTTTGTGGTCTATGTATACGGATGTAAGGGCTTCATGACCCACGAACTGTATGGTATGAACCGCCTCTTCAGATCTAGTATCAGCATACTTTCTTCTATAGGTGTGCTGGTTTTTGATAATAGAATTCCTGCCAACAGGACAGGTTTTCAAGTCTGAAGTTACTTTGTGGCGAGACTTTGCAGTTTTCTGTAGCCCACACCTAGGTGGTGTATTGTCCCCATTATCTTCCATACACCTATTTGGGAAGATTTTTTCTTGGTTTGTTTTAAGGGACTGGCCGTGGACTACTTCTACCATTTCCCTCTATACAATACGTTCTTACTATTTGGTGATTAAAAGGTTTTTAATGTTATCAACCATATCACTCTGACTTACCTTTCTGAGTGCATTCAAGGAGGAACTTGTCTGTCTATTTATGTTGTTATTATGGTATTTATCCTCTATTGCACCAGTTTGTGTGTTATTTGATTTCATATACTATCCTTATTTTGTTGACGCGGGAGCTTCCCCTTCCCCTTCCCTTCCCCCATCCCCAGATTAGCAAAAGGGTTTAACTAAGTGACCCTTACTCATGAGAATACAAACATTGAAGTATTTAACTATGTATTTTATCACATTGGATGTAGTATTGGATATTTTTTTGTCTTTTGTGATATACAGTACATCACATACATTATTAAACTGTTGACTGGGAGTCCTTCTCACATGGAAAGATAGCTGTGAGCACCAGCCTTCACAGACAGAAAAAAATGGATTCCCTGCATGTTGACGTTGACACCTAAGGCTACAGCCCTGGTGTCAGGGCTGCACGCGGGCCTGCTAGGCTGGCAGTGCGTGCAGCTGTAATCCCAATCTTCAGTGAGCTGCAGTGGGAAAGACGGGGGGCGTGGCAGGGGGCGCTACCATGACGTCACCCAACAAGTTCGCCCTCATAGGCTGAACCACAGGGGGCGTGGCCACCTCGCTCGTCGCCAGTACTGAAGACAATTTGACTAATGGAGGTAAGAGCAGAGTTGAATATATGTTTCACATCCCTCACAGAACAATCCTTGAGGTGGACAATTAGGAACTTCTTTCAAGAGGCTAAATAACCTGACTCACTACGGAGAGCCAGATTGAGAAAAAAATGACCTTCTTATAGTATTCACTCCATTAGACAAAAATCCGGCATTCTAACTCTAACCCAAGCCTAATAGTCTCTCAATGCCAACAATTTCACTCCAAATTGTTTGTGAGAAAAGGTGGTACATAACTTTACGCAGAAAGACCTGCTCTCTTAATACCTTCGGGCGGCCAACTTGCCAAAAGTATCTGCAAGTGATACATTTGTTTGGGCCAGAAGATAACCTTGGAAGAACTTCTTGTCATAATTAATTTAAAATCAACAAATTAGAAAGAAAAATCCCAAATCCTTTTACCTCCCCTCCTGAAACTATTCAACTCTCTATTCAACAAGAACTTACCCTTTCCACTCAGTATACTCCTGGCCTCAATATCTCTCATACATAAGGAGAGTAAGCACACAGCACGTTGTGGTAGCTATAGGCCAATCTCGCTAATTTTTTTGAATATAAAAATATTCTCAAAAATTGTAGCAAACAAACTCAATAAGTTTCTGCCCTCCCTTAACCTAAACTACAAAGTTCGTGTTGTGCCTGGCACGCAGGTGGCTGACAAAATAAGGTGTATTGTTGATCTGATAGCACAGGAAAAAGAAGATAACACACCCTTAATGCTGCTTGGACTGGATTTCGAAAAAAGACTTTTGACCGAGTTGATTGGTTTTATACTCTGACAGCCTTTGGTTTCACAAGCGTTTTTTTAAGAGCAGTCCTCTTCTTATACAACACAGCCTGAGTAATAAGCAAGGGGTTCCAATCAGACTTAGTTCCAAGCAAAACTGGTAGACAACAGGAGACGACAGCTATCCCCACTCCTGGTTGCCCTATGCATGGAGCCCATAGCTGCGCACATTAGGGATAGTGTCAACATCTCTAGTATCCTGATTGGGAACAAGGTCTTTAATTTATCCCTCTTTGCCGATGATCTAATGTTTTCCCTGTCTTGCCCACTAACATCCTTGCCTAACCTTTTCAAATAACTCTCACGTGTCAATGCTCTGTCTGGGTTTAAGATCAAAAACAGCAAGTCAGAAGCTGACTTCTGACTGATTAGCTGATTGATTATTATTAATCTGAAAAGAGAGTGGTTCAAATTACTTGAGCTAAACTTTGACTTCAAATGGCAGCACAAGACCATCAAATAACTTGGTGAATTCCTGACCACAGATTATCATGTTCTTTTCCAAACTAGTTATACAGTACCACCCTGTTGAGGACTTTCCGAGATGATTTACGGATCTGGTTGAGCTTCAACATTTCCTGGGTAGGTTGAATCAAGTCAGTAAAGATGAACCTCATTTACTTTATCTATTCCAATGCCTACTCCTTCCAATTAATAATACAGACACCAGAAAAAAGAAAAAGTGCTGGAAAAAGCACAAAGATATTACATAGTGTATACTGCTATAGATATAGGACAAACTAACATATAATTTGTCTGATGTACCCCTGAGGAAGTGACGTTTCACGAAACATGTAGAGTCAGAGGTCACGACTACTACGAGGAAGTGTTTGTACAGCAGCTGAAGCCCTTGTGTATCCAGCATCAAGGAGCGTCCCCTCCCCCGTGCGTGTGCCTTCACAGAACACAAAAACAGCATGGCGATGAAGATGCAGATGTCTATGTGCTGTGGAGGAGAATAGGAGCTGCCTTGCTAAAGATTTGAACACACATGCAAGCTTTAACTTGCCCTGTTGTAAGTAGGATTCTGGTTTTAACCACCAGATCGCCTTCAACAGAGAACCTTCTTCTTTTTATGGATTTTTTGTGTCCATTTTATATTTTAATAAATTAGCTTAAATTGTGTTTACAGCCTTGTGTTTGTATGGTATATGTTGTTGTTTGCTGTCTTTTGTCAGTCAGTGTTGTTTATTAGTGTTATATGTTAGTTTGTCCTATATCTACAGCAGTATACAATATGTAATATCTTTGTGCTTTATTCCATATATCTCGGATGCCTTCCACGAAGTTACAAGGTTGATCCGGATGAACAGGAATGTCCCACATGGAGCATAGCTCTTGCCAGTGTATCTGGATATTTGTTGGACTTTATTTTCCTAGGCGCCTGTCTGTTTTTATGTTTTCCTAATAATACAGATAGACATTCTGTAAGGAATCGGGGAACATGTCATAAATGGCATGTTCCCTCCTTACCTGCTTCATCATAGCCTTCTGTGCTGGTTGCTGATCGTGCGCGCATCCCTGCTCTGTTTACAGAGCACGCGCAAGCGCAGCTCTTCTAGCCGTGCTACAGAGCCTAGCTCCGCCCTCCGGATGCGCTGCACTTCTATTGCGTGTGGCGCACTCACGTGATGCCGTGCACCGCTCCCCAGCTGCGTGGCAACTACTCTGAGTGCCCCATGACTCCTGCAGCCTATCCTGACATCCGCAGAGGCCGCGCCTCCATTCCACCCCCCAGCCTCATTGGTCCCTGTGTGCTACTTAAGACTTTCACTTTCATTCCCTGATTGCTGAGCATAACTCCTGTGACCTTGTGTACCTGCGTTTATTTTGTCTTGTCTTGCTTCATTTGTGCCTTGCTGTGTTCTCTGTTGCTTTCCTGTGAACTAACCTGGCTTGACTATAGGACCCCCTCTGAATAAAGACTCCGGCTTGACTATTGGACCATCCCTGGGTAAAGACCCCAGCTTGTACCTGACTACCCGCACCTCTCCATCCCAGACCTCGGCTTACGGACAATCTACCACTCTCCTGGCTCCTACCCTAGACCACGGCACAACGGACACTGACCACACCACTGGCTTCACCCCCGGACTCTGGCAAGTACTCACACTAACCCACTCTCTCCAACCCAGACCCGGCTACGCTGACTATCCACCCTCCAGGCGTGCTCTCGCTGAAGTGGGTGCGGAGTCTTGTACTTTCCCACCTCAGTACCGGGGTCCTACCTTATTCGTGGTGAGAAGAAGCGTTACAGTATGCTCAGCCAAATGAACGTGGACCCCCCTGAGGTGGGCCACGCCTTAGCCTCTATTGCTGAGCACTTTCAATATTTTGAGAATAAGATTGATTCCCTGACGCAAGAGATTTCTTCTTTGTCTGCACGTCAGTCTCAGTCCAGAATTATCAGACCAGCAACTTTCTCTGCTCCTACCTCAGAGTTATTTTTGCCCTTGGAACCCTGTCTTCCCACGCCAATCGTTATGCAGGTGATCCCCATGGCTGTAGAGTGTTCCTCAATCAATGCGATATACAATTTGAATGAACCCCTTCACGTTTTTCTTCTGATAGGTCAAAGGTGGATTGCATTATTGCCCTGCTCACCGGAGACACCTTGGCATGGCCTTCTCCTATCTGGGAACTAAGATCGGAGCTTACACAGAACTTTGCACGTTTTAAACAAGAGTTTAAACAGGTCTTTGACACTCCATACCGAAAGGTCACTGCAGCCTTCGCTCTCATTCATATTTCACAGGACAATAAATCTGTTGCAAGGTACTGTACGCCCTTGAATTCAGGACCATAGCCTCAGAAACAGGGTGGAATGATGAAGCTTTATCCACAGCTTTCTGGCAGGGTCACTCCGAACCACTCAAGAATGAGTTGGCCACTCAGGAACGTCCTACCGTCCAAGAAGAACTTATTTCCGTACTGCTGCGACACACTTTATTCGAGCAAATACCCAGTATGTACCTGGCAGATACCTGGAATGCGCCGCTCCTCACCTCTGACAAGCCCCGTTGTGTTTGCCTTCCCAGCCATGGTTCATGCCTGGCTGATGGGCGGCTGATCTGTTAAATGATAATGATTAGGATTTAATAGGCTGCAATGCTTCGCGTGTCTACCAGATGGCATAAATTCATGAATTGTAATGCAGTATATATATATATATACTGTGCAGTATTGCAGCCAGCGGGAATAAAATGCTTCAATCCCTGCCTGGAAAATAACGCAATGCACTCGGGCAGAAAACAGTCACAAACCTCAATACACCCGAGTATACCCGAATTCGTGGGACTAGCCGAGCTCGAATAAAGTGTGTCGCCAGTGTATGTATCAGAGTTGATCAGCACCTCCAGGAGAGAAGGACTGAACGTCATTGTACTCGCTCCTCTTGTACCCATGTTCCTCTCTGCAGTGCCTCTCCAAATCTTTATCCTCCTCTTGACATTCCAGAACCTATGTAACTAGGAATTCAACAGCTCACTTCTTCTGAAAAACAACGCCGGAGGAATGGAAGTCTCTGTCTCTACTGCGGGTTACCTGGGCATCTCGTACTTCGCTGTCCCACAAAGCCGGGAAACGCCAACACCCAATGAGGTATGAGGGGATCTCATTGGGTACGATATTTTCTACCCCTCACAGTAAGAAAACTCACCAATTCGGATCATCCTCCCGGTTACTCTTGAGGGTCCTGATTTTCTCACTCACACTTCCGCCTTCATTGATTCCGGGTCTGGTGGATACTTTGTGGACCAATATTTCTCCATGAGAAATAAAATACCCCTGGTGAAAAAACAGGTGCCTGTCGGGTTGGAAGCCATCGACGGACGTCCTCTTCAGCCGGCCTTCATCTCCTTAGAGACTCTCCCTCTTTCTATGCCGGATGGTCACAAGGAGAGCATAAGTCTGGACGTTATTCACTCACCTTCGGTGCAGGTAATTTTGGGTCTTCCGTTGCTCCAACAACACAACCCTCAATTAGATTGGACAGAATAGAAACCCATCTGGTGGGGTTCCCTATGTACCGATTCCTGTATTGCTCCTGTTCAACATATCTGTGGGGTAGATACTCCTAAGCATGAAAAGCCCATTCTTCCTGAGATTTACTCGGAATTCTTAGATTTTTTGATAAGGTCCGTTCTGATGTCCTTCCTCCTCACCGTCCCTTTGATTGTTCTATTGACCTATTGCCCGGAGCTATCCTTTCTAAATCAAAGTCTTATCCGCTCTCTATGCCCGAGACCAAGGCGATGTCAGAATATCTTCAAGAGAATTGAAAAAAAGGCTTCATTTGGAATTCTTCCTCCCCAGCAGGGGCTGGTTTCTTTTTTGTTAATAAAACCACCCTTAAGAACCGTTATCCCCTACCGCTTATCTCGGAGCTCTTTGACCATCTACAAGGGTCTACTATCTTTTTCAAACTTGACCTCCGTGGAGCCTACAACCTTATACGTATACGTCAAGGGGATGAGTGGAAGACGGCGTTTAATACCAGAGATGGTCATTACGAATATCTGGTTATGCCTTTCGGACTTTGTAATGCTCCTGCTGTTTTCCAAGTATTTGTGAACGAGATTTTTCGGGATGTTCTCAACAGTTTTGTCATTGTGTATCTGGATGATATTCTTATTTTTTCTAAATCTCTTACTGAACATATCCAACACACCAAACTGATCCTGTCTCGTCTCCGCGAGAATCGCCTCTATGGCAAGATGGAGAAATGCATGTTTCATCAAACATCTACTTCCTTTCTAGGTTATATCATATCTGATTCTGTTCTTTCAATGGATCCCGATAAACGCAAAGCAGTTTCGGATTGGCCACAGCCGATTCAGTGATTCCTGGGCTTCGCTAATTATTATCGTAAGTTTATTCGTAATTTTTCCTCCACCGTAGCTCCTATAACAGCTCTTACTAAGAAAGGTGCAAATACCTCCTCCTGGTCTCCCGAAGCACTTCAAGCCATCAACGCTCTTAAGAAGACATTCGTCTCCGCTCCCATTTTACGCCATCCTGACCCCAAACTTCCCTTCACACTGGAGGTTGATGCATCAGATATAGGCGCTGGAGCCATTCTTTCTCAGAGACAAGGTCCCCAGGACAAACTACACCCTTGTGGATTCTTTTCCAAAAAAAATTCACCTGCAGAACAAAACTACGATGTGGGCAACCGCGAACTTTTAGCAATCAAGATGGCGCTTCAAGAATGGAGACATCTATTGGAGGGTACCGAAATCCCATCTCGATGATCAAAATTTACTATATATTGAGGGGGCTCGTCGCCTTGGTTCACATCAAGCTCGCTGGGCTCGTTTGTTTTCAAGATTTCATTATTTCCTATATTCCTGGAACTAAGAATCTTAAGGCCGATACTTTATCCCGTCAATTTGTCCCAGAGGACAAGACAGAGGACATCCTGAAACCATCTTACCTCCTAAACACATTCTTTCAGCCAATTCTTTCGACATCTTGGACAAAATTCTGTCTTCTCAATCACGCGTTCTTGAGGGTCTTGAGGTGCTGGAGGGTTGTCTGTATGCCGCTCCACAGGTCCGCGAAAAAATTCTTGAGTGGGGTCATTTCTCTAAATCGGCCGGTCATCAGGTACGAAATGAACTTCGGATCTAATCAGATGCACCTTCTGGTGGCCTAGCATACTCAAGGATATTGATGAGTTCATCAGATCCTGTTCCGTCTGTGCCCGCAATAAATCCTCTCGAAATAAGCTTTTAGATCTGCTCCGTCCTTTGCCTCTTCCTGACCGTCCATGGACACATCTATCAATGGATTTCATCATTGAGCTCCCTGTTTCTAGCGGCATGAACACGATACTCATTGTGGTGGATCGTTTTTCAAAGCAATCAAATTTCATACCCCTCAAAAGCCTCCCCAATTCTGCTACCCTGGCTGACGTCTTTGTCAAGGAGATTTTCCGCATCCATGGAGTCCCTCTTTCCATAGTATCCGATCGTGGATCACAGTTTGTGTCAAAATGTTGGCGGCCCTTTGCTCAGAGGTTGGACATTCCTCTTCTTTTTTCATCAGGATACCACCCACAGACCAACGGGCAGACCGAGAGGACAAATCAATCGCTGGAGCAGTACCTCAGGTGTTTTATCTCCGATGCAAAGGACAACAGGGTGGACCTGCTCCCTTGGGATGAGTTCACCCATAACTCCTTAAAAAACGAGTCCACTTTAGAGTCTCCTTTCTTTATTAATTACGGGTTCTACCCGTCAAGTCTTCCTATCTCTTCTATATCATCCGGCGTCCCAGCAGCAGATTCCAGAATTAAGTCATTACAAGATTGTTGGAAAACGATTCAGAACACTCTCCAAGTGGCTGTACGCAAACAAAAGTCACAGGCTGATCGTCATCGCCGTGAGGCCCCCAAGTTCAGGCCAGGAGACAAGGTGTGGCTAACTTCCAGGAATATCAGACTTAAGACCCCTACGCTGAAGCTGGCTCCAAGATTCTTAGCCCCTTCACGGTTCTGGAATGGATTCATCCTGTGGTTTACCGCTTGGAACTTCCTCATGCCATGAAAATTCCGTCAGAGTTTCATGTTTCACTTCTTAAACCTGCCTTCAACAGCTCTCGATTTCCTGATCGATCTCCCAGGCCTCCACCGGTGATGGTACAAGGAAAGAAGAGTTTGAGATCCAATCTATAATTGATTCAAGATGGTCCTGAGGATCACTTCAATTTCTCATGCATTGGAAAGGATTCGACCCAGAAGAGAGATCCTGGTTACCTCACCATCAGATGCACGCTCCCGCTTTGTTGAAACGGTTCCATGCCAGGTTCCCTCAGAAGCCATTTGGGAGTCATCCTGAGGCCGCTTCTCAAGGGGGGGTACTGTAAGGAATCGGGGTACATGTCTATACAACGTGTTCCCTCCTTACCTGCTTCATCACAGCCATCTGCGCTGATTGATGATCATTCAAGCATCCCTGCTCTGTTTACAGAGTGCGCGCACATGCGCAGCTCTTCTAGCCACGCCATAGAGCCTAGCTCTGCCCCTCAGACACGCCGCACTACTCTCGCGTGTGGTGTGCTCACGTGACGCCGTGCACCGCTTCCCAGCTGTGTGCCAAATACTCTGAGTGCCCCTTATCTCCTGCAGCCTATCCTGACATCCGCGGAGGCTGCACCTCCGTTCCGCCCCCCCCCAGCTTCATTGATTCCTGTGTGCTACTTAAGACTTTTGCTTTCACTTCCTGATTGCTGAGCATAACTCTTGTGACCTTGTGTCCCTGTGTTTGTTTGCTTGTGCCTTGCTGTGTTCTCTGTTGCTTTCCTGTGTTCCTACCTCACATGACTATAGGACCCCCTCTGGATAAAGACCCCGGCTTGACTATTGGACCACCCCTGGGTAAAGACCCCGGCTTGTACCTGACTACTCGCACCTCTCCATCCCAGACCTCGGCTTACGGACAATCTACCACTCTCCTGGCTCCTACCCTAGACCACGGCACAATGGACACTGACCACCCCACTGGCTCCACCCCCGGACTCCGGCAAGTACTCACACTAACCCACTCTCTCCAACTCAGACCCGGCTATGCTGACTATGCACCCTTCAGGCGTGCTCCCGCGGCTGTGATTGTGCAGTCTTGTACTTTCCCACCTCAGTACCGGGTCCTGCCTTGTTCATGGTGAGCGCAAGCGTTAAACATTCTCAATCTTTAATCGTTGATTACCAAATTCGTATGGAACAACAAAATGCTTAGAATCCACAGACAAATCCTCTCTCTCCATACAAGAGCTGATGGGCTTGCATTACCCTGCCTAATCTCCTATTACAAGTGGGCACAGGTGAGCCAATTGGCAGTCTGAAATGCAACACACGACCCGAGGCGGTGGATTGCTCTAGAGGCCTCTGTAAAAAATTCAATAGGGTTCAATAGACTTATATGGCACCCAAAACTAGCTCTTAGCTTAAGGCACAGCATATTACTCACAATACTATACTCCCTAAAATTATGGGAAAAAGTCATATTTAAATTCAAATTAGTGTCTAAGAATTCTTTAATGACCCCATTCTTAGATCATCCAGACTTCGAGCCTGGCCATATGAGACGTGTGTTCCTGAATTGGGAATTGGCAAATATCACAAGATTAAGGGAAATGAGTTAAGATCTCGGCGCTAGGCAGTTTCACTACTGTACTTCTCTAAAGAGCAGAGCTTGCCTATCAGAGAGATCTTCAAGTTTTTGTATCCCAGAGTTTACTATTCCAAGCAGGGCCGCCAGGATATAGGAGGTAACAGACTTGTGGGGGATATAAGGAGGTAATGGACTGCTGGGCTCTGCCACAACCATCCTCTCCTCTGCTCCTGGGAGGCCCACTGATGCCCTCCTCCTCATGGAGCATAGTGGAAAGAGGCACATGGGCTTACCTGGGGCCCTTGGTAGGGGTATCAGATTTGCACCAAATATACACCAAATATACAATGATGCAACAATTTTATGTTACATGTTTTGACAAAGCTCCCATACCACATTAAATCAACAGATAGATCCATCAAAAATATTCAATGAATATTAATAACAAGCTTAAAATGTAAACTACATCTCAACTACATTTTTAATTTGTACGAAATTTTGCTAATAGTGAAAACCTGTAATGTTTGTGACTGTACAATTATGCAGTGTGAGACTTCTCAAGAGCAAAACAATGATCCTACAACAAGTATTATACTACTGGATATTAACTTAAAAATGACTAATTAAACTAAAAATCTGATATATGTTATGCTTATCTCCCGAATTCATTCAAAGGAAGGGTGATAATCACAAATGTTTGAGTTTTTACAAGCATCTAAATGTCTTGCAGAAGCTTGTCTAAAAATCAGGAGTTTCTGTGACATCTCTGTCATTCTGTTTACGAAGAAAAATGAGTTGATGGTTTATGTTACCTATCATTTAATCTACCATATCCTATATCTCTCCTAGTTGAAAAGTATTGCGCTCCTATGTTTAATTCTGTAAGCATTTCAGGCACAAGTGTCTGTCACATATATATATATATATATATATATATATATATATATATATATATATATATATATATATATATAATTTCATGGAATAGTGCCATACAAAGTATATAATTACAACACCAAAACACTATTCTATGGAAAAAAAAATATATATATATATATATATATATATATATTTTTTTTTATTTTTTTTCATGGAATAGTGCCATACAAAGTATATAATTACAACACCAAAACAATTGTAAAATAGGTAACTACACAATGCAATAGCATTAACCTAATCAATAATGATAGTACAAAATACTATTAATAATACAAAAGAGAACAAACAATGAAACCATTCAACAATAAAAAATATAAATGCTAGATGCAATCCTTGCCAATGATGAAACTTGAGCGACAACACTGTTTAAAAATGTGCCAATGATTACAAACAACATTAAACAAACTTACAAACAACATATAAGACAAGGAAAAAAGGACAGGAAAGGGGTAATGGAAACACAAAGAACAAGGGAAAGGGAAAGCCAAAATAAAAAATGTAGATAAAACCTCAAAAAATAAAAATAGAACCACTGGAGCTCTCAAGCAGCTGTCTACATTATGCTCATCTCTATTTTGCATTTGAACCATTTCAGTTAGTTGGTTATTTAATTCTGGTTTCTTATGTATTTGTTCACAGTCTATACCCTGCTGTAGTCTATATGCGTACGATTGTACATTGTGCCATTTTATTTGTGTTATGTATTTTGCTATTTATTTTTGCATTTTGTGATTGTGTTCTTTCCCCACCTTTAGCCAAATCTTATTATTGTCACTCTCATCCACTCATTATGGGTGGTAACTGAAATCAATTATCAATTAACAATTAATGAATCAGGACTCTATTTATTGTATGAGTATAATCTCATGCTTTACCCTCTGATGAAGTCGCCACTGCCCCAGCGAGTAAACGCGTAAGGAAGGTTAGCGCTCTTTTGGCTGTACCAGGCACCTTTTCTATTGGTTCATCACGGAAAGGGGCTGCGGAACTAAAGTTTGTTTACCACTGTACAGGGGGACTTTTGTGTGGATGCACACTATGCACACTATCGGATGCAACCCTGTTGTGAGACTCGGCTGATCGTGTGATTTTCAACTACGAGAACCGAGCCCCATACCAGCAGCCGCAAGACAGGATGCTCCTACCTATACCTATGTCCATTGCGCAAGTCCTAGAGAATTGTTGTATGTGACCTAATTTTAGTATGTTTAATAAAACCTTATACCATTCACACTATGGAGCCCGCACTGTCCCCTTTTTTTTTTATATATATATATATATATATATACATATTTATAGGGGCCTTTTCTATAAGTCTTCATAAAAAAATATTGCCGGGCCGGTTACGCTGCCAGTTTTTTTAGCGTTGCTATCACGGTATAGCCTCAATTATCTGTGATAGCAAAATTCCCAAAACGGGCGAGTAGCCGGCGACGTGATGATCGCCTCTCTCAAAAGGGCATACCCGGCAATTTCTTTCAGCTGCAGAGAGAGCTGCACTGAGAGAGCCGCCTCTCCCTGCGCATATCTCGCCAGCGATCAAAATATTTTAAAATAAATTTGAATACTAGTGTAGATGAGCAGTGGGTCTCCGGAGCAGAACCGCATTGATTTTAGGTGCAGGGACCCCCTGTTTCACAAGATACAAACCCTGTTCTGGGGTGCCAATATCTCCTATGCATTTAAATGTCCCGCGTCACGTGACCGTGGGAATAAAATGCATAGGAGATACCGGCACCCCATAACGGGGCCTGTATCTCGGGAAGCAGGGGGTCCCCGGACCTAAAATCAACACGGTTCTGCTCCGGAGACCCCCTGCTCATCTATGCTAGTATTAAAATGTATATTAAAACAGCTTCATTACCTTAGCGGCTAGTTGCTAAGGAAATGAAGGGTTTAAACCTCACGAGCCTGTTTCTTGGGGCAGAGGGGGTGGATGAAGGGGGTAGTAGTACCAGGGTGGGTGGTTAGGCCTCCCTGGAAGATTGCGGGAGGAACCGCTATTGTAATGAAGGGGTTAACCAGTCCCATTAACTCACCCAGAAGGCCTAAACACCCACCCTTAGGGCTAATACCCCCTTCACCCAATCCCTCTACCCCCAAGAAACAAAAATAAACACAACACCCCAACTACAGCTATTGTTATTCAAACAAATCACGGCGCCAATTTTGTGTGCTCTGCTGTACTTCACGCAACATGAACGCGGCCAATCGCCCAAGCACCAACGCTTATCGCAATTGCTTTGTTGAATTTCATGAATTCTGTTTCTTTGGGTGCAATGAAATGAATGAATTGCAATGTGTACAGTACTGTGCTACTGTGTCAATTTAAGGTGTTTAAAAACCAGAACTCTAAAATGCCAGTTTCTGCACTCGCCGCACTCGCGTCTTAAAGGTGGTAAGGTATGAAGACGTCCCGCGTCATGACATGGGTATTCTGATGTACACAACGCGTGATTTGTTTGAATAATGGCCGCTGCAGCTGTACCCGCCTCCTCTAGATATGGAAAATAGCTAATTTTCCCATTCAAAATCAAACATTAACCAGCCAGCATAAATAAAGTAAATAAAAAATATTCTACTTAACCCTGCAATCATGTCCTCATAAGCATACTGCAGGTCCATGTCTTCCATAGCAAGCAAGAGTACATAAAAATAAAATACAAGTTATAAAAAAAAAAAATACAATCTAACCCCTTAATCACCTTAGCGATTAATAACCGCTATAGTAATTAAGGGGTTAACCCCGTCCCCTGCTACCCTCCTGGGAGGCCTAACCACCCACCCCGGAGCCACTATACCCACCCATTGAGTGGCACAGTGGTATATCATAACCATATAATATGGGCATGATAAGCCACTATAGCACTCAATGGTCAACCTAATAAAAATCATTAAGGCCCAAAATACACAAGAATAAAATAAATACACAAGCACCTAAACACCCCAACAGTAAAAGAATTTTTAAAGCCTAATAATAAACATGAATCAAAATGATCTATCGCCAAAATAGCAAAACAATACAAATTATGTTATTTCAAAACATAAGAATTAAATAGATAAACACCTATCCACCCAGTTCAAGAAATAAAACCACAAGCCAACAAAACAATTAATTAATTTTATCCACTATCCAACAAATCAATTAATTAATTTAAACCACTAGCCAACAAAACAAATAATTCATTTAAAATGCTAACCAATCCTAAAATGTACAGTACTAAAATCAAGCAATGTACTAAAACAATGGGAAGCTTTCCCCATGGTGAGGGCTTCTCACAGTCAATTTACCCTGGCAATACCAGACCGCAGAGTAAGTCAGTCTGGCACATCTGCATTTACCAAAGGAAAATTTGCATTGTTTTCCATGGGATTTAATTTCTTTAATAAATCTGGTGTTATTTTTGCATTAGTTTGCAACTTGGAATCTTTGATGAATAGTGATGTCATTTTATCATGGGTTTTGCCATATACTATTTTTAAGATAATGGTCTATTCTGCGTCACTATAACAAATATCCCATGTCCTATAATGATCAATTTATTAATAATAGCTATATATCGATAGATAGATAGATAGATAGATAGATAGATAGATAGATAGATAGATATGTAACGGTGTTTCTGGCCCGGCCTGACCCACCCAATCTCACATTGGCCCCTGTGGTCTAACCGGACCCCATTACAGTGTAGATATGCCTGATGGTGCACCTGTTGGCTACAGGACTCCTGAGTCTCCCGCATGATGGTGTGTGGGGAGGACCCGTCAGACAGGCAGCTGAGGTAGTGTGCTGAGTCTCACCTATTTCCAGTGCAGCGCCTCCACCTCACCAGGGTCCCTGCGTCCGCATGGGGATGATCCTGACGAGGAACTCCTCGGTGGTGCAACCTCCTGTGTAATCATTGGACTCTCACACACAGGGGTTTCTCTGATCAGCTCCATCTTTATTGTCACGGTGGGCATAGCTGCCCTCCACAATGGGGTATCTTTAGCCGATCATCTCGCCCGTGCTCCCCTTTGATAGGTATGTCACCTAGATTAGGGATTCACTATTCCCGCAGGAATCACTGCCCTGTGCCAGGTCCCTGGACACAGTCTCCCATGGAGTTACTAGAACATAACTAACACTCTGCAGAACTGAACTCCTTCCTGAACCTTGCAAGAACTTTCCAGCAACTGTACTCGCCTTGAACGCTGACAGAACTAACTCTTTGACACAGTGCTGTGCCTTATGTAACTTCTGAGGCTGACACACCTCTGACATCACTAACCATGGAGTCAGAGCATGTGACCAGTCCCATCCATACACAGGGCACCCCACCAGGGTGTGAGGGAAAACCTCCATGATTACTGCTGGCATGCCCACACTTACCAGGCCTTGCTGCCAGCAGGAGAGATGACTGTAGGCATTTTACATGACCGCTACATTTAGATAGATAGATAGATAGATAGATAGATAGATAGATAGATAGATAGATAGATATTAGGATTGTATTATAAATGAAACAATAATGTGTGAATTATTGAATTGTATAATGGAATATTTCCAATGCTTCAAAGTAATTAAAGTTAAGTTTATTACAATGTTATAATTATAAGCTTATTCTAATTAATGTCACGGCACTTAGAGCAAGTTTTCATCTGCTTTTCTCTCTCGTAAGATGAATAACAAATAATTACATTTAAGCACCCATCTGGGAAAATGCTAGAAACCAGTAGTGCTTGAAATAATTTACAGTAAAAATAAGGTTCACAAGTGTGAAGTCCTACATATTGTGCCTAAATACTGCATTTTGTTATGATCTCCTCAAGATATTTTATGTGATATATGGACATGGACGAGAACCAGTACCAGTATGTGTTATATTTCCTCCAATGAGGTTACATCAAGCAGATATCTAGCATTATTGATTGTTTCCTTCAGGAGAAGCTATACTGAGTTATGACTGGTCACTCACATATCACACTTTATTATATACCCACTCCATATCAGAGTCTTATGCATGAGCCCTACAGTATATTTGAATCGTTATGGATGTTATTGTGTGAAGATTTCACCATCTCTGGAGCACCCACTTTCTATACATATTGAACTCTCTACTGCATTTTGTCACCTGAACAGACACAGTTCATGAAACTGTGATGTGCAATGATACAAAAAATACAATTATTGAGGCGCATGCGCGACGGGTTCGGAGATGGAGGCTTGAACTGAGTGCTCTGCTACCCGCCGGCGAAAATGAGTAAAATAACGACAAAAAAAACCAACACAGCCTAAAATAAAATATTGCCCCCAGACCAACTAGTCACACCGAACACACGAGGATGGCGGCGACCCGCAAGAAGACTAAACAAAAGGTGGATGTCCGCACCTACTTCGCAGGAGCGTAAAAGACCAGGGAGACCGAAAACATGGCGGTCTCCGACTCAGATTCCGCACCGGAGCTGGAGATGGCTACGGAGGAGCTTACAGGGTCGTTCAAGCGAGAGATAGCACAGCTTCTCTCCGACCTCAAGACATTTTTCCGGGGGGAGGTAAAGCACCTGCGGAAAGATATCCTCAGCATCGGCACCCGCACGAATGCATTGGAGGAAAAGATGGAGGCGACTTCCAAATGCCAAAGGGAGACTGGTTCCCAGATCGCTAAGCTAGAGAGGAGGGTGGCGGAGCTGGAGGAGCGCCACGAAGAAAGCGAGAACCGGAATAGGAGAAATAATTTACGGGTATGGGGAATCCCGGAGGAGATACTGGACCCGGAACTGCTACTCAACAGGTGGATGACATCTATTATGCCGGGGAAAACAGAGGCCGAGCTGGTCATGGATCGGTGCCACGGAGATTTACTGGCCCGTCCACTGCCAAACAATCCCCGAATAGACATAATTCTCCGCCTTCACCACTTCCCTACCAAGGAGGAGATCTGCAAGCTTACCAGGGCTACTCCGCTGGTACCGTTTGAGGGGATTGAAATGGCCATATTCCAAGACATTTCACCAATCACGCTGGCGCGAAGGAAGGCCCTCCAGCCCGTAACAAGACTGCTGTGGGATAAGGAGATAAGGTACAGGTGGGCCTTCCCATTTGCACTGATAGTGGTGCAGAATGGCCGGACACATGCACTAAAATACCTATCGGATGGACTGGAGTTCCTGAAGAGGCTGGGTCTCCCCGACATGCTGCGGATACCAGAGGCCCCGGAGGCATGCCCGCCCTGGCCGGCAGAGTGGGAGAAGGTGGGCACAGCAGCCGGGCAGTGAAGGGAAAAGGCGGGAACCTCGAGACCCTCCTGAAGATTGCTTATTCCGCCTCCCTGTGCGTCCCAAGTTGCCTGTCTCTGGCTCTGACTTTCCCCCTATTTGACTACTGATTCGGTTTGGGGCAACCCCGGGGACCGGTTCCCCCCCCCCTCCCTGTTGCCCGAACCCACCGCCTCGGAGAGGGATCCAGCGGTAGCTGAAAAGCAAAAATATTCTCCATACCAAAATGGCGGCCCAGCTGGACACGCAGGACGGTCAGGTGAAAGCGCGCTGAAAATGAATGGCGGACACTGTTTCGGCGTGAAGTTGTGGTGCCCCGATTGGCTCCGCCCTCGGGACACGCCTGCCTACTCTGCTGCTCTCGGGAGGATGTGCATTTGCAGCGATGATGACGTCAGGGGGCGGGTCCCCACGGAGCCCTGTTGGACCGGAAGTGACAGCTGCGGAAGAGCCTGCAGCTCACAGGAGGGACTGGACCGTGGCCGGGGGGGCTCCTGGGTGGTACGCGAATTCCCCCGTCAGGGAGAGTGGGAGGGGAAAAGGGCTTGCTACCGCATCGGGGGAGTGCCTAGTCCCGGGACCAGACACAGGCCTCAGGCCCAGTTAGATAACAGTTGGATGACAGATAGGGGGTGGGGTGCGGAGACGGGGAGGGAAGGGGGGGAGGGGGAGATACTAAACAAGTTAGAGACTAGAGAGGAAGAAAGCTAGGGGCGCAGATAAGGAAAAGAGAGTGGGTTTGCACTTACAGCAGCGGGAGCCACACACAATGACGCCAGCTGAGCAGGTAGGGCAAGGTCAGAAAGGGTTCCTGCTTCGTTATTTAACACAGGTTAGGGACGGACGGCTCTGTTAGTACTATGGCGCAGTTAGCTACGCAGTTAGGGTACCAACCGTCCACTCACCAGTTAAGTTGGGTTAGTTTTAGTATGAGTTTAATGTTAGTTTTAGACATTGGTTATATAATGGGGCTTCGCCGGTGAGGGGGGCAGATGACTGCCCTCGTCCCCGCCTGTTGGCATGTGCCTTTGGGGCTGGGCTGAGGTCTTAAACCACAGTCCAGTCAAAGACCTGGGAATTCGTGGGCAGGAACACGCCCCACGGGCCTGGACAGGAGGGAGAGAGAGTCCAAGGCATGGGCGATATTCCCGGGCAGCAAACCATAGGTTTAATTTAGGACCAAATTGGTTTTATGTGTGTATGTTTTGTGGTTATGTGTTTCTTGTCATCCCCCCATGTGTTTCCCCTCCCCACCCCCAGGCTCCCACAGAGGAAGTACAAAGGCAACATGGAAACAACACAGCTGCTCCTGGCACCCTACGCGGATACGAGGCACGGGTAGGACTCGTCTTTACTCTGTATACATAGGCTCTCTATAAACACACACATGGCACTGACGTTCATTTCACAAAATGTTAAGGGGTTTAATTCCCCACAAAAGCGTAGAATCGCCTTTGCAGAATTTAAACGCAGGAAAACAGACGTTCTCTTCCTCCAAGAGACGCACTATAGCTCCAGCAAAAATCCAGGGTTCAAAGACAAGAACTTTAGACGATTTTACCTCGCCTCAGCTAAAGAAAAGAGGGGTTGCTATACTATTCCACAATAGAGTCCCCTTCGAGGTAGAACAGATAAAGCGAGACCCAGAAGGTAGATATATTATCCTGGTGGGACTACTACAGCAGTGTAGGGTTCTTTTATCAAACTCCAGCGATAGGCAGTAGGAAATATAATAGTCGCGGGAGACTTCAATAAAGTCATAGACCCCCGCATAGATAGATCCCCAAGACAAGAGAGGGAAAAGCAAGCAGGGGCTATGACATTGCTAGAAGGATTACGGAGAGGCTGTCTGGTGGACATATGGCGGGAACAACACCCTGGCGAGCATAGCTTTCCATTTTACTCACACCCCCACGACAGTTACAGCAGGATTGACCACTTCTTCGTGTCGAGCAGAATGGTCCCCCAAATCTCCGACACTATAATTCATGACATTTCATGGTCGGACCATGCATCAATAGAGCTGAGATGCACGCAAATTAGGCCGATTAGCCCGGGAGCAAACTGGAAACTGAACGAATCCCTGATTAAGATCCCGGACCTAGAACAGACAGTTAAAGAAGAGATTAGGCAGTTTTTCTTACTAGGGTAGTGTGGAATCTCACATCACATTGTGGGAGGCTCACAAGGCAAGGCCACAATGCGTGGAATATTGATCAGCTTAGCAGCGAGATGGAAAAAGCTAAGGGAAGCCAAATTGACACAGCTATATAAGAGGTTACATGAGCTCTCTACACTCCATAGCCGATCAGGTAGAGGGGACACTCTAAAGGAGCTGAAGGATGTAAGGATTGAGCTTAACCTCCTCCTCACATCCCAGGCTGAGCGGGACTTGAGCTGGACAAAGAGGAAATTCTTTGAGAAAGCCAACAAACCAGACACCATGCTAGCTAACAGGATCCGCAATAAGCAGCCAAATTATAATATACAGGCAATCAGGACCACTTCGGGAGAAATGTCCTCCAACCCCAAACGTATAGTGGAAGAGTTTAGACTTTATTATGAGCAGTTATACAACGGGGAGAAGGTGGCACACAGCACAAAGACTAATAACATACTACAGTCATTCCTAAGAGAAGCAGATCTACCTAGGCTGAACAGGCTGAAGCGGCTACACACTTTCTCTAGGTGACCTAATCACATCTTTTGGGTTTAAATATCACCTCTATGCTGATGACACACACATTTACTTTTCAACCCCTAACTTTAAACTTGCTGTACAGACCAAAGTTTCTTAATGTCTCTGTCACGCCTGTATGCCCGCAGACCTGGAAAGACCCCAGTACTGAGGTGGGAAAGGTATTACATCACACACCCACAGCAGTGGGAGCAAGCCCGGAGTGTGGTATAGCGTTGCTGGGCCTGTAGAAATAGTGGTTAGCGATACTTGCAACGTCTTTAGGAGTATGGGTAGGAATAGTTGTGTCCGTGTGCCAATGTCGAAGGGGTCCAGAGGGTAGAATCGTTGGGGTACAAAGCCAGGTCCAAGGGTTCCAGAGAGCAGCGTAGTCGAGAGCGTAACAAGGTTCAAAGGGGTACAGAGAGCAGAGTAGTCCAGAACAAGCAGGGGTCAAAGCCAGGGAAATCCAAAGGTGAACACAGGAGCAGGATACAGCAGGGACACAGAGGGAGCACAGCATAGGTCAGCACACAGGGAAACAGGAACTATGCACAGCGAGGAAGAAGTGGACAGACAGGGATTATAAAGGAAGGTGCACCAATGACAGAGAGGGGAGGAGCAGAGAGAGAAGTGGGAGAAGATAGAGATAGGTCAAGGAGAAGAGAGGAGGAGACAGAAGGGGCAGTCAGGGGAGTGACCAGTAGGGATTGGGAGGAGGAGTCAGGATCGTGGCAGGATAGAGAAGAGGAGCGTGAGCACACGCCCTCTGTAATTTGAGGGTGCGCGCGCACAGGCTGTGAGAACGAGATGGCCTGCAGGGACCGGGAGGAGGACGCAGAGGGCGGACAGAGCCCGGAGGAGCAGCGTGTGCGCGCGCCCTGCGTGAGCGGAGGGGGAGCGTGCACAGGCCACGTCACCAGGCGCTCGGAGCGCCGCGCTGCGGGAACCGTGCTGGAGGGAGGCAGAGGAGCGGACGGGACCGCCAGGGATGGCAAGGTATTGTTCGTGGGCGCAGCGGGTGACTGGGAGCGGGGAGCGCCATTGCAGGAGCTCGGGGACCGTGCGGGTGCGCGAGGTCTGCGGGGCATGCGCTGAGGAAGTGGGAGAGAGGTAGAAGGAACGGGACAGGAGTGGGACGGGGTAGAAGGGTTAACAGGAGATGGGACAGGGGGAGATAAGGAAGAGGAAGGAATCCCCTGGATCGTCACAGTCTCTCTGTGATATGATCCCGGATGGCCCTCTGCCGACTTAAACTTAACATGGCAAAAACAGAGCTCCTCATACTTCCTCGCAAACCAGGTCCTACTACCTCCTTCCACTTTACTGTTGGAAGTACTAATTTACCCAGTAGCCCAAGCATGCTGACTAGAGGGTCACACTAGACTCCTCTCTAACATTTTCCCCTCACATTCAAAATATGTTTAAAACCTGTTGCTTTTCACTCTGCAATATTACAAAGATACACCCTTTCCTCTGTTACACGACTGCTAAAACTTTGACTCAGGCCTTCATTCTCTCCCATCTCGATTACTGTAACCTCCAGCTGTCCGGTTTTCCTGCCTCTCACCTGTCTCCCCTACAATCTAGTCTCCTAAGGACCCTCGGGTGGTCCCTGCACATGTCTGGGGTCCTTAGGTGGTCCTGACGGGTGTCTGTGGGCCCTCTGTTTGTCCCCGCGGGTGTACCAGGATCTTCAGGTGGTCCCCATGGGTGTTTGTGGGCCCTCGCATAATCCCTGTGGGTGTACAGGGGTCCTCAGGTGGTCCCTATAGGTGTCTGTGGGCCCTCGGGTGTTCCCCGTGGGTTTCCGGGGTTCCTTAGGTGGTCCCTGCGGGTGTCTGGGGATCCTCGGGTTGTCACAGCGGGTGTCTGGGGATCCTCAGGTGGTCCCCACAGGTGTCTTTTGGTCCTCGGTTGGTCCCTGCAGGTGCCCACGTTGAAATAAATACACCCCCCCAACATATACAGTACAGTAATGGGCAAAATAACTATTATCCATATCTGGATAATAATTATTTGCCCATTATACAATCAAACATTAGCCGGCCAGCATAAATAAATTAAATAAAACATTCTACTTGCCCCTGCCATCATGAAGGGCATCCTCACCAGCATGTTCAAGGTCCATGTGTTACGTTGCAGAAAGAATGCACGAAAAAATACAATCTAATGGCTCTAAACCCTTCATGACCTTAGCGGTTAATAACCACTATAGTAATTAAGGGGTTAACCCATTAATTTAATAAATAAAAGCACTAGCCAACCAACCAATCAATTTAATAAATAACAGCACTAACCAACAAAGCAATTAATTATTTTTAAACACTAGACAACAAAACGATTAATTAATTTAAACCAGTAGCCAACAAAACAAATAATTAATTTAAAACGCTAACCAATCCTAAAATGTACTAAAAACAAACCATCCAAAATCCAAACAATTGAATCCAAACAATAAAAACAAATAGAAAAAATGACAATCAATTCAAAACAATTTTATTTATTAAATTGATTGGTTGGCTTGTGCTTTTATTTATGTATTTAATTGGTTAGCTAGCGCTTTTTTTTATTTAATTGGTTGGCTAGTGCTTTTATTTATTTAATTGGTTGGCTAGTGCTTTTATTTATTTAATTGTGGTGTTTAGGTGCTTGTGTATATCTTTTATTATTGTGTTTTTTTGGCCTTCATGCTTTCTTATTAGGGTGACCATTGACTGCTATAGTGGCTTATCATGCCCATATTATATGGGTAGGATGGACCACTATGCCAATCAATGGGTAGAGGGTGGATATAGTGGTCTCTGGGTTGATGATTAGGCCTCCAGGGAGGGTAGCGGGGGAGGGTGGGTTAACCCCTTAATTTCTATAGCATTATTAGCCGCTAAGGTCATTAAGGGGTTAGGGGCCATAAGATTGTATTTTTCCTTGTTCTCTTTCTGGCAACAGAGCACATGGACCTGGAGTTTGCTGATGTGGACGCCCTTCATGATGGCAGGGGTAAGTAGAAAGTTCTACTCAATTTATTTATGCTGGCTGGCTAATGTTTGATGTTATAATGGGCAAATGAGCTATTAATAATTTGCCACATAATTGGTACCGAAGGCCAGAGGGCACCCCCTGGGGACCACCTGAAAACCCACAGACACCCATGGGGACTACCTGAGGACCTCTGGACATCTGCAGTGACCAACCGTGGGGACCACCCGAGGGCACAGAGATGCCCACAGGGACCAACTGAGGACCCCCGGACACCCGTGGGGACCACCCGAGATCCCGCAGACACCCGTGGGGACCACCCGAGATCCCGCAGACGCCCATGGGACCACCTGAGGGCCCCCGAACACCCGTGGGGACCACCCGAGATCCCGCAGACACCCATGGGGACTACCCAAGGGCCCACAGACACCCACGAGGACCACCTGAGGAACTCCACGGCCTTTGGTATCAATCATGTGGAGTATAGGAGGTGGTATTAGTTTTTGTTGTGGGTAGCAGAGGTGGTTGAAGAGGTTATTTGGCCCTTGGTGGGTAGCGGGTGGGGTTAACCCCTTCATAGCCTTAGCGGTTAGCTGCCAAGGTAATGAAGGTGCCTGTAAATGCATTTTTATTGCATAGGATTCATGCCGCGGGTCTCCGGTGCTAATATTAATGGCTATCACCTCCGGAGACCCCGGGCATCAATCCGATGCAGGAAAAATGCACCTGGAGTATGTTGATGAGGACGTTCACGATGGCATGGGTAAGTAGAAAGTTTTATTTCATTTATTTATGCTGGCTGACTAATGTTTGATTTTATAATGGGCAAATGAGCTATTATTTATTTGCCACAAAATTTGTACCACAGACCAGAGGACACCCGCGGGGACCACCTGAGGGCCCACAGACACACGCAGGGCTTGTAACTCGGAGGGGGTTCCTGAGGCAAAAATTGAAGCGGTTTCTTTCAAGAGACCCCCTGCTCCTGCACACTATTATTAAAAATTACATTAAAGCAGCTTCATTACCTTAGCGGATAGCCGCTATGGCAATGATGGAGTTAAGACACAATAGAAGGTTTATTGGGGGCAGAGGCCCACGGACAACCGCGGGGACCATCCAATGACCCCCGGACACCCGTGGGGCCCACCTGGGGGCCCACAGACACACGCAGGGCTTGTAACTCGGAGGGGCTTCCTGAGGCAAAAATTGAAGCGGTTTCTTTCAAGAGACCCTTTGCTCCTGCACACTATTATTAAAAATTACATTAAAGCAGCTTCATTACCTTAGCGGATAGCCGCTATGGCAATGATGGAGTTAAGGCACAATAGAAGGTTTATTGGGGGCAGAGGCCCCTGGACAACTGCAGGGACCATCCAATGACCCCCGGACACCCGTGGGGCCCACCGAGAGCCTCCAGACAGCCCCGGGGGCAACCTGAGGACCCCCAGATACCTGTGGGGCCCCCAGACACCTGTGGGGACCCCCTGAAGGCCCCCAGACAACCGCAGGGACCATCCAAGGACCCTCAGACACCCATGGGACCCAAGGACACAAGTGGGGCCACCAGGAGCCCCAAGACACCCCTGGGGACCACCCGAGGACCCGTGGACACCGTGGGGCCCCCAGACACCCCGGGGAACCACCCAAGGACCCCAGACACCTGCGGGACCACCTGGAGGCCCCCAGAAACCTGCAGGGACCACCTGAGGACCCCCGGATGTGAAGTAACACACATATGTATATATATGTGTGTGTATATATATATATATATATTATATATATTTTTTTTATATATATATTATAAATTAACTAAGTGCGCACATAAACACAATAAAACAATAATTACAACGATAAATGCTGCCACAGTGTTATACTATACACAATAGTTATATATGGGAAAGATAGAAGGGAAACACAGGCGCAGAAAATCGTTAAATGTAATATATAAAATATATAAGAGAGAGCATGGAATTGAAACAATGGTTGGTATCTTGAAGGTGATTTCTGAAATGAATACAAAAGAGACAAAATATAGTGAAGCACGTTTTATTAATACAAATGCGCAACAGTAGGCAGCTACTTACAAAGTAGCCAATAGTTTAGGCATGTATGACACATTCCATCCGCTCCTTCCTGCTACTGGGTCTGCTTGTCTGCCTCTCTCCACATGGGACGCCGAGATGCAGTGAATGCTCCATCTGCAGATGACTCCAGCACTCCCACGTTCCTCCGTAGATCTCGCGGGATCGCGAGTGTGACGTCACCCGGCTCGTCTCTGCACCGGAGCGGGGCGTCTGCAATGTCCACAATTGAAATTAACATTGCGTCTTGGAATCGAAGTGTGATAATTTGGGAGATAAGGGGAGCTTGATATATGTAATCTTAAACCTTGCCCTACGCATTTCGTCCTATTCATAGGACTTCATCTGGGGATGAGTATGTATGGCATACTGGGATATTTATAGTTAAACATGGTCTCCCATAGGTTGATTAATCAACCAATGTCTATATCCCTTGTTGCCCTACAAACTCATTACTGAAATGACAATTAACTATAACGGACCCATATATAAAATAGTAAACATAAAATTTTACAACAATAATATAAAATCACAGACAATTTTAATAACAAATAATAATAAAAAAATTCTAATTAAGATACACATAATAAATAATAAATATATTTGTTTAAATCTTCAGGATTCTTCTTATAGAGGTTCTTAGATTGATATTATATAATATTTAAATTAATCACAACCCAAAATTCTTTTATACATGATTGGATGTCTCACATGCAAGAAATCTCTATGACTTTATTGCATCTGTGTTAGGTCCAATCATATATTCCTAATATGGTTTCTATTATAAACAACAACATTTGATTATATCAAGTAATAAGGTAACCCATTGGGCATATATGCATGGATAATCAATAGATTGATAGTATAAATATCCTTATTTTCAAAGTATGGTAGTTTATTGCAGGAATGCGCCCAGATCTATATCTGTGTTTAGTCCAATTGGAACCAATGTTTTTATCATATGGATCCACTTTGTTTCTAACCTTGATATGGCGTTAACATTATCTCCACCTCTCCAATTGGTGGGTAACTTATCTACTGTATGCCAATACATTAGTTGCCTGCAGGGTTACCATTGTGCTCCTCACAAAAGTGTCTCAACAAAGTATGTTTTGTATGTTAGTAATATGTTCTGCAAAGCGTAGCTTGAGTTTTCTCTTAGTGCGCCCTATATATTGTTTTTTACAGGGGCACTGTATGAGATACACAATATTAGATGAATCGCAGTTTATAAAATGATTAATATCATATGTTTTTCCTGTATGAGTTGAAGAAAATGTCCTGGTCTTTTAGCACTATGTAGATCCAGTTTACACATTTTGCACCTAAGACATTTATAAAATCCCTTAGGGTCCAAAAAAGTACCTGTGATATAGTTTTGTGTGATGGTTTTAAACAACTAGGTGATATAAGTTTTTTTAAAGTATCCGCTTTAGTGAATACTACCTTGGGAACTAAAGGAAGATGTGACTGTAGGATTGGATCTTTAACTATCAATGGCCAATGTTTTTTGATTACTTTTTTTATAGATGGAGCTAAAGGGTTGTATTGGGTAATAGATGGTACATCTATCTTACTCTCAGAGTTGTCAGCAGATTTGATTTTTGTAGTATTGCATTTGGACACCGTGGGGCCCCCAGACACCCCCGGGGAACCACTCAAGGACCCCCAGACACCTGCGGGGACAACCTGGAGGCCCCTGGAAACCTGCAGGGACCACCCGAGGACCCCCAAACACATGTGGAGCCAACCCGAGGACCCCCAGAAAGCCCCGGGGACCAACTGAGAACCCATAGATACCCGTGGGGCAGTGGACACCCGCAGACACCACTTGGTGGCCCCCCGGACACCCGCAAGGACTACCCGAGGACCCCCAGACACCTGTGGGGCCCACGGACACCAGCGGGGACCACCCAGAGGCCCCCACCAGCCTCAGGTATCAATACTGTGCTGAAAAAAAAATACTTTTATGCAAGTCTCAATCTCTTTTGAGCCAGCCTATAGTTGGTGAAAAAAGATAGCGATATTTTATACTCCGATAAACTTATCACTGCTTTGTGAATAACAGTTACTGGTACTGTAAAAAAAACGTCAGGTTTGGCATTTTTTGGCCTATCAGATTACTTTTTTTCTCTGGCTGTTTAGGGGTGATAAAAAGCCATTCTAGCGTGATACTGCACTGTTATAACTGCTTTGTGAATAGCAGATCAGGCAGCATCATGCTATAAAGGCATTTATCACCCTTTAAACCACTTATCAATGCTTTGTGAATAGGCCCCTAAGTTCCCAAAGGCACACAATTTTTATGTGCAGAAAAAAATAAGAGCAAATGAAGAAGTCAGATTAAAATAATAAAAACACAAACAGAATATACAGCTCACTAATAATGTCAATATAGTTGTAAATATGGATGTGCCCACAAATGCCTAGGTTGGCATTGGGTGCATCAGATGAGCTGATTACAATGTAATGTCAAAAATTAGAGAGAAAGGTGTATTATCACCACTTCACTTTAGCTAGAACTCATTGATAGATGCACTCCGGGACTATTAAAACATAACTTTTATTGAATATCAAATTAAAATAAGGTCTACATGCATGAATGTGAATATGTATAACAAAATGTGATTAAAATTCAATGGGAGCGAGATGGGGGTGGTAAGGTTGAGCTGAAGGTGTATTGCCAAGTATAAATTTACCTCTAGTTAGGAAAGGTAAGTATGCAATATAATCACCTAAAGACACCTATCAAAGATAGATATTGTATCTAATTGCAGGTCTCAATCTCTTTTGAGCCAGCCTATAGTTGGTGAAAAAAGATAGCGATATTTTATACTCCGATAAACTTATCACTGCTTTGTGAATAACAGTTACTGGTACTGTAAAAAAAACGTCAGGTTTGGCATTTTTTGGCCTATCAGATTACTTTTTTTCTCTGGCTGTTAAGGGGTGATAAAAAGCCATTCTAGCGTGATACTGCACTGTTATAACTGCTTTGTGAATAGCAGATCAGGCAGCATCATGCTATAAAGGCATTTATCACCCTTTAAACCACTTATCAATGCTTTGTGAATAGGCCCCTAAGTTCCCAAAGGCACACAATTTTTATGTGCAGAAAAAAATAAGAGCAAATGAAGAAGTCAGATTAAAATAATAAAAACACAAACAGAATATACAGCTCACTAATAATGTCAATATAGTTGTAAATATGGATGTGCCCACAAATGCCTAGGTTGGCATTGGGTGCATCAGATGAGCTGATTACAATGTAATGTCAAAAATTAGAGAGAAAGGTGTATTATCACCACTTCACTTTAGCTAGAACTCATTGATAGATGCACTCCGGGACTATTAAAACATAACTTTTATTGAATATCAAATTAAAATAAGGTCTAAATGCATGAATGTGAATATGTATAACAAAATGTGATTAAAATTCAATGGGAGCGAGATGGGGGTGGTAAGGTTGAGCTGAAGGTGTATTGCCAAGTATAAATTTACCTCTAGTTAGGAAAGGTAAGTATGCAATATAATCACCTAAAGACACCTATCAAAGATAGATATTGTATCTAATTGCAGTCACATTTTTATTCACCCTAACATTGTGTTTAGAGCTGTTGTCCTGCACAGGCTCAATCCACATACCACCAACCTATGATTGTGTTATGCCTTCCGTGTAGACATTATATTATAGAGTTATAAACCTTTATTATCCTAGGGCAGCGTTTCCCAAATGGTGGGTCGCGACCCGGCATCGGGCCATGGCACCAAAATTGCCGGGTCGCAGCGAGGTTTATGATAAACTTGGTTATTTGATGTATTGTGTTGATAATACCTTATACAATGTTCTTTATATATGATATTTGTTATATTTCCCTGGTTCCTAGGATTTAGATATACAATATGTGTTATGCAGTATTTATGTTTTAACATATATTCTTTAAGTTATTTGGTTGTTTTAAATAATTTGTCAAATTGTGTTTATATGTTTTCTACATTTCTTATTTTTCCCTTATGTGTCAGTATAAGTTGTAAATTAATATGTTTTTCTCAATTTTCCTCATCATAGAGTGTTTTTTCTTTCTCTATCTTCTATATTTCTTAACATTTGTATTTCAGCATTGTTGATGTTTGCCTCGTCGCAATGCGCATGCTCAGTGAGTAGCACTGCATGTATGCGTTGTAGGGATGTATTGTATTAGTGTGGCAGTGATTTTCTATGACTTGCCCTTAACCAAGATGGCCACACTGCCTGTGAGACTTGCTTTGCCCTTAGATCGGCACTGAGTCGCTCTGCGCATGCGCGATGACGCGCGTAGCGTCATGACGTCATCAGGTTCCGTTTTTTGGCGCGAAACGGCTCACAGGTAAGAGGGTATATAATGGATGTTATTACATTGTGTTTTATCCTTGAAAAAGAACGCTGTGACGTTTCGAAACGCGTTGGATGGGTCTTTTGTCACATTAAAGTGCCCTTTTAATCATTTTTTGTTTGGGTCCTTCCTGCTCTGCTTTTTGGTCTCCCTTTTCCTGTGTGTGTGTATCAGTATCAGTGTGTGTATGTATCAGTGGCTGTGTGTGTGTGTGTGTGTGTGTGTGTGTGTGTGTGTGTGTGTGTGTGTGTGTGTGTGTGTATCAGTGGCTGTGTGTGTGTATCAGTGGCTGTGTGTGTGTGTGTATCAGTGGCTGTGTGTATGTGTGTGTATCAGTGGCTGTGTGTGTGTGTGTGTATCAGTAGCTGTGTGTGTGTGTGTCAGTGTCTGTCTGCGTGTGTATCAGTGTGTGTGTGTATTAGTGTCTGTGTGTGTGTATCAGTGTCTCTGTGTGTGTGTGTGTGTGTGTGTGTATCAGTGGCTGTGTGTGTGTATCAGTGGCTGTGTGTGTGTGTGTATCAGTGGCTGTGTGTGTATGTGTGTGTATCAGTGGCTGTGTGTGTGTGTGTGTGTATCAGTAGCTGTGTGTGTGTGTATCAGTGTCTGCGTGTGTATCAGTGTGTGTGTGTATCAGTGTGTGTGTGTATCAGTGTGTGTGTGTGTGTGTGTGTCTGTGTGTGTGTGTGTGTGTATCAGTGTCTGTGTGTGTGTATCAGTGTCTGTGTGTGTGTGTGTGTGTGTGTATCAGTGGCTGTGTGTGTGTATCAGTGGCTGTGTGTGTGTGTGTATCAGTGGCTGTGTGTGTGTGTGTATCAGTGTGTGTGTGTGTGTGTGTGTGTGTGTGTGTGTGTGTGTGTGTATCAGTAGCTGTGTGTGTGTATCAGTGTCTGTGTGTGTGTGTGTGTGTGTATCTGTGTGTGTGTGTGTGTGTATCAGTGTCTGTGTGTGTGTGTGTGTATCAGTGTCTGTGTGTGTGTGTGTGTGTATCAGTGTCTGTGTGTGTGTGTGTGTATCAGTGTCTGTTTGTGTGTATCAGTGTCTGTGTGTGTGTGTTTGTGTGTGTGTGTGTGTGTGTGTGTGTAGCAGTGTCTGCGTGTGTGTCTGTGTGTAGCAGTGTCTGTATCAGTGTGTGTGCGTGTGTGTGTGTAGCAGTGTCTCTGTGTGGCTGCGTGTGTGTCAGTGGCTGCGTGTGTGTCAGTGGCTGCGTGTGTGTATCAGTGCGTGTCTGTCAGTGGCTGCGTGTCTGTCAGTGGCTGAGTGTCTGTCAGTGGCTGCGTGTGTGTGTGTATCAGTGGCTGTGTGTGTGTGTCTGTGCAGGCCCTATAGGCCAGTATTGGCAATAACATTTTTAGTGGGTCACGAAGGAGAAGTTAAAAAATAACCGGGTCACGGAAAAAAAAGTTTGGGAAACCCTGTCCTAGGGTTCTTCAGCTTAACCATCAACCTATTACTCCACCTGGTTTTGCTACTAACTTTACACCTGTAATCTTTAGCGTAGCACTTACCAACTGGTTGGCACAACGTTAAGCAACCATAGGTTGGTTTGATCGGTATGCTGTGCTAGATACTGCATCTCATACCTGGATTAGCATCTGATACCTTAGTTATACCATCAGTGGCAATCTTGAGGGACTACGCCCTATCTTTGGTAGGTGTCTTTAGGTGATTATATTGCATAATTACCTTTCCTAACTAGAGGTAAATTTATACTTGGCAATACACCTTCAGCTCAACCTTACCACCCCCATCTCGCTTTCATTCAATTTTAATCACATTTTGTTATACATATTCACATTCATGCATGTAGACTTTATTTTAATTTGATATTCAATAAATGTTATGATTTAATAGTCCCGGAGTGCATCTATCAATGAGCTTCTAGCTAGAGTGAAGTGGTGATAATACACCTTTCTCTCTAATTTTTGACATTAGATTAAAATAATACAGTTATACATGTGAAGTAACACATACATATGTATATATATATATATATATATATATATATATATATATATATATATATATATATATATATATATATGTATATATATATATATATATATATATATATATATATATATATATTATATATATATATATATATACAAAAATATATATATATATTTATATATATATATATATATATATATATATATATATATATATATATATATATATATATATATATATATATATATATGCAGTGCTCGACAAATCGGATTTGGGCCACTGGCGATCCATAATGGCCGCCCCTGCAGCGCATGCGGTTCTCTTCCTATTTTCCCCTGCTCACGCCGAGAAAAAAAAAAAACCCTTATCTGATATATATGTGGTGAAATCTTTCCCATGCTTCATTTTGCTAAGCCAGAATAACCAACCCCCACTGATGAGACCCATTAAGGTCGAAACGGATGTCTGTGGGTGGGTTTACTGGCCATGCATCATAACCCAGGCTGCGCTCAAAAGCTGTGAAATGCAGCAAGCATAGGCTTTTAGGGGACCATGTTATTGTAAGGTCCGGGGGAACACCTCTCTCTAAGGGGGTTCCTCCCGCGACTTTACCTGCCTCCGCTCCAGCTCTGCCTCATCGCCGCCGCGGGCGGGATCTTCCTTCTCCTCCGCTTCCCGCGGCGGCTACTGAACGCGCGCATGCGCGCACATGGCCGAGAACCTTTACGTCCTCCCTCATGCGTTCCCGCCCCCAGCTGAGGCCGGGCGCGCCTCTCCCGTGTGGCGCACACGCCTGACGCGCGTGCACGCTCACAAGCTGAACATCTAGCACAGCTGTGGTAAGTTTCTCCCTACAAATCCCTATCTTCCCTGGGGCCGCTCCCTCGTTACTCCCCCGCTCCCTATTGGTCCTTCCTCCTACTTATACCTTGCTCCGCCATTCATTCTTTGGCTGAGCATAGCTTTGTATGACCTGTGTTAACCACGGTCGTGCCTGCCTCAGTTCCTGTCTCTTTGTCTCCTTAGTGATCCCTTGTGTACCGAACCGGCCTGGCTGTGGATCCGCTCTGGACTTCTACCCTTGGTTTGTATCCTGACCTCCTGGGCTCCCCGACCCCTTTACCTCAGTTTGCGGATTCCGACCTACCTCCCGGCTCTGGACCCCAGGCTCTCGGTACCAACTATCTTCTGGAACCTCCCTTCTCGTCTGGCGAGTATCTTACTTTATCTTATACTCCGAGACAGTTCCAGACGCCTATTTTCCACTTTCCAGGCGTGTCCCCATAGCCGTAGCTGTGGGTGCAGTTTGTTACCCATCTCAACTCAGTTTCTGGGACCCGCCTTGTCCGTGGTGAGCACAGCGTAACATTATGCTCAGCCCAATGGACATGGACCCCGAAGAATTTGAGCAACCAAGCCCCATGCAGCGACTTTTCCAGCTAGAGGCGCAGCTTGCCTCCATGACGCAGGAGCTCTCTAGACTCTCCTCGTTGCAGCATTCCCCAGGCTCTTCTGCCATGGCAGCTGCAGCGTTTCCCTCCTCGGGTCTTTCCGTGGCTGTGGATCCTCGTCTCCCGGCTCCCAACCGCTATCCCCACGACTGCAGAGAGTTTCTTAATCAGTGCGAGATGCAATTTGAATTATCTCCTTCGCGCTTCCCAACTGCACGTTCAAAGGTGGCCTATATTATGTCTCTCTTGAACGGAAAGGCCCTAGCCTGGGCATCCCCCATCTGGGGGCGGGAACCTGCCATGAGGCGTGACTATTCTCGCTTTCTTCGAGAATTCAGGCAAGTATTTGATACGCCTGGTTGCCAAATTACGGCAGATTCTTCTCTCTTCCATATTTCCCAGGGTACTCGTCCTGTCGCCGAGTATGCTTTGGACTTCCGGACCATCGCGGCGGAGACCTCCTGGAACGATGGCTCACTATCAGCAGCTTTTTGGCAGGGTCTGTCGGATGCCATCAAGGACCAGCTGGCCACTATGGTGAGACCCACCAGATTGGAGGATCTCATTGCGGTCTGCATCCGCGTGGACCAGCGGCTACGAGAGAGAAGACTTGAACGCGCTCTTCCTCGTACCACCTCCTCCCGGTCTTCCAGCCGCAGTCTCGTCCATTACGTTCCCCAACCCATGGATGAGCCCGAACCTATGCAGCTCGGAGGTCATCGGCTATCCGCGTCTGAGAGACAGCGCCAACGAGATGGTGGACTGTGCCATTACTGCTGTCATCCCGGTCATCTGCTGGTAAGCTGTCCTCTGCGACCGGGAAAACGCCAGGACCCAATAAGGTATGAGAGGGTCTCGTTGGGTGTAATCTCTTCTCCTCTTTCTTCTTCTAAAGTACTTCCCACTCGTATAATGCTGCCTATTTCTCTGGCCTGGAATAACTCCCTGATCCCTGCTTCTTCATGTATAGATTCTGGGTCTCAAGGAAACTTTATTGATCAGAGTTTTGCCTATAGGAATGGGATTCCCTTCCGATCTAAGGCTGTTCCAGTTGGTCTGGAGGCCATAGACGGGCGTCCACTCCAACCAGCCTTTATTTCCCTGGAGACTTGTTCTCTATCCCTCTCCACGGAGGATGATCACCAAGAAAAGATTATCTTGGACGTGATCCACACTCCATCTGTAGATGTGATTCTGGGACTCCCCTGGCTGCAACTTCATAACCCACAATTAGATTGGGTTAATAAAGAACCCATACGATGGAGCCCCCAGTGCCTTAAGACCTGTCTTCCCCCCAAACAGATGTTAGCCGGAGTGGAATTACCCACAGAGTATAAAACTTCCCTTCCAACGGTCTACTGGGACCTGGCGGACGTTTTTGATAAGGTACGTTCTGAAGTGTTACCTCCCCATAGAGATTTTGACTGTCCTATTGAGCTCCTTCCCGGTGCTACCTTACCCAAGAGCTGTTCTTACCCCCTATCCATACCCGAGACCAAGGCCATGACCGAGTATATCCAGGATAATTTGAGGAAGGGTTTCATTCGCAATTCTTCATCTCCAGCTGGAGCTGGATTTTTTTTTGCTAAGAAAAAGGATGGTTCCTTGCGCCCCTGTATTGACTACAGAGGTCTTAACAAAATTACGATCAAGAACCGTTACCCCCTGCCACTTATTTCCGAACTCTTCGATCATACACAGGGGGCAACAATTCTTTCCAAACTTGATCTTTGCGGAGCCTATAACCTTGTCAACATCCGTCAGGGCGACGAATGGAAGACCGCCTTTAACACCCGGGATGGGCATTATGAATATCTAGTCATGCCTTTCGGCCTGTGCAATACCCGGGCGGTCTTCCGGCAGTTTGTCAATGAGATCTTCCGTGATCTCCTCGACAGCTTCGTTATCGTATACCTTGACGATATCCTTATTTTTTCCAAATCCCTCTCTAACCACATTCAACACACCAAATTAGTCCTGTCCCGCCTTCGGGAGAACAATCTCTATGCTAAGCTAGAGAAATGTTCTTTTCATCTTTCTTCCATTCCCTTTCTTGGATATATCATTTCTAGCACTGGCTTCTCTATGGACCCAGTCAAACTCAAGGCTGTCTTAGAATGGCCACAACCCACTTCCCTGAAAGCCATACAGCGATTCTTGGGATTTGCGAATTACTATCGTAAATTCATCAAGAATTTTTCTTCTACCGTGGCCCCCATTACTGCCCTCACCAAAAAGGGAGCTAACACAGCAGTCTGGTCTCCTGCAGCTCTCCAAGCTTTCGACTCCCTCAAAAAATCTTTCGCTTCTGCTCCTATTTTGCGTCACCCTGACCCCGGGCTTCCCTTTACTCTAGAGGTAGACGCATCCGACGTCAGTGCTGGCGCCATTCTCTCTCAGAGACAGTCCACACAGGCCAAACTTCATCCCTGTGGGTTCTTTTCAAAAAACATTTCTTCGGCAGAACGGAGCTATGACGGCGGAAACAGAGAGCTCCTGGCTATTAAACTCGCCCTTCAGGAATGGAGACATCTTCTGGAGGGAACGGAGACCCCCATTTCGATCTTTACTGATCATAAAAACTTACTTTACATTGAGAGTGCATGTCGCCTTGGGGCGTGTCAGGCTCGATGGTCTCTTTTTCCCCCCGAGATTTAATTATCTCATATCTTACATTCCTGGTTCAAAGAATCAAAAGGAAGACGCACTTTCACGTCAATTCCTGTTTGAGGACAATTCCGAAGTTATCTCCGAAACAATCTTACCCTCCAAATATATTATTTTGGCCAACTCTTTTGATATCCTGGATCAGGTCATGGCAGCACAATCTAATCTCCCGAGGGGCCTTAAGGTGCCGGTCGGCCGTCTGTATGCAGCTCCACGCTTCCTTAAGAAAATTCTTGAGTGGGGTCATTCTTCTAGGTCAGCCGGTCATCCAGGCATTAGCAGGACTTCTGATCTCATTGGTCGTACCTTTTGGTGGCCAACCATGTTGCAGGACATTTCGGAGTATGTAAAAACTTGTCCAATCTGCGCCCAGGTTAAGACCGCTCGTAAAAAGCCGTACGGCCTTCTACAACCCCTCCCTATTCCAGAACGCCCATGGAGTCATCTGTCCATGGACTTTGTGGTGGAACTTCCAACCTCTAAAGGGATGAACACCATTTTGGTTGTCGTGGATCGTTTTTCCAAGCAGGCCCATTTCATTCCTCTCAAAGGCCTACCCAATTCCCCTACCCTGGCAGACATTTTTGTTAAGGAAATATTCCGCATTCATGGAGTTCCTCTTTCCATCGTTTCCGATCGAGGTACACAATTTGTCTCAAAATTTTGGCGGGCCTTCGCTCGCAGGATGGATATCATCCTCCATTTTTCATCCGGGTATCATCCTCAAACTAATGGGCAAACCGAGAGAACGAACCAGACTCTGGAGCAATACCTCCGATGCTTCATCGCAGACAGCCAAGACAATTGGGTAGATTTACTTCCGTGGGCAGAGTTCTCCCATAACTCTTTAAAGAAAAGCTCCATGTTGAAATCCCCTTTTTTCATTAATTATGGTTTTCACCCGGGTCAGCTGCCCATCACCTCAGTTCCTTCCGGGGTTCCAGTGACCGATGACCGAATCAAGTATCTTCAGGAATCCTGGAAAAGGATCCAAGAGGCTTTGAGAAACGCAACCCATAGACAAAAGGCACAGGCAGATCGTCACCGTCGTCAGGCACCAGTCTTCAAACCAAAGGATAAGGTCTGGCTCTCCTCCAAGAACATTAGACTGAAGACTCCAAGCCACAAGCTGGCTCCCAGGTTCTTGGGTCCATTCTCAGTAATAGAACGGATCAATCCTGTGGCATATCGTCTGGAACTTCCTCCATCCATGAGGATACCCTCCGTGTTCCACGTGTCACTGCTGAAACCTGTGTCCCAGAGTCCACGGTTCCATAGGACACCGATTGACCCTAAACCAGTCATAGTTCAGGGGCAGGAAGAGTTCAAAATTCAGTCTATTCTGGATTCCAGGAGGACGAGGGGTTCGGTACAATACCTGGTTCACTGGAAGGGCTTTGGTCCAGAGGAAAGATCTTGGGTACCCTACCATCAAATACATGCCCCCAGACTGCTGAGACTCTTCCACTGTGGTAAGTTTCTCCCTACAAATCCCTATCTTCCCTGGGGCCGCTCCCTCGTTACTCCCCCTCTCCCTATTGGTCCTTCCTCCTACTTATACCTTGCTCCGCCATTCATTCTTTGGCTGAGCATAGCTTTGTATGACCTGTGTTAACCACGGTCGTGCCTGCCTCAGTTCCTGTCTCTTTGTCTCCTTAGTGATCCCTTGTGTACCGAACCGGTCTGGCTGTGGATCCGCTCTGGACTTCTACCCTTGGTTTGTATCCTGACCTCCTGGACTCCTCGACCCCTTTACCTCGGTTTGCGGATTCCGACCTACCTCCCGGCTCTGGACCCCAGGCTCTCGGTACCAACTATCTTCTGGAACCTCCCTTCTCGCCTGGCGAGTATCTAACTTTATCTTATACTCCGAGACAGTTCCAGATGCCTATTTTCCACTTTCCAGGCGTGCCCCGTAGCTGTGGGTGCAGTTTGTTACCCATCTCACCTCAGTTTCGGGGTCCCTCCTTGTCCGTGGTGAGCACAGCGTAACAGTTATATGGTTTTAAAGCAAAAGGTGGCAGTGTGTGCTCAATTGCATGTCATTTCCCAGAATCCCTTGCTCATCAACGTCACGAAGGTCCCATTACAGTGTCTGAAACGTTGGTTACAGTGCCTCTCCTGTTCTCAATACAGATTCTGCTTTGATTTGAACCTACCGTGTGCTGTCTCATTATCAGATGTCCTTCTGGTAATTATTGTTTTTACATTATTCCTATGGATAAGCATCTGTGCTCTGCTTCAGTTTTTGTGTGCCAACTGCTTCTCGTGTGTGTGTCTATATATATATATATATAGTATATACTATATTTCCTCGATTCTAAGACGCACCTTATTCCCATTTTCACATGTGAATAGGGATGCGTCTTAGAATCAATGTACTAAAAAAAATAAAAAAACAGCTAGGGTGTGCTGCTAGAGATGCCGGCTGTGAATCTTCACAGTCTGCTGCAACAGCATTGCTCCGATCACGGTCCCCCCCCCTCCCCTCCAAGAGGGGCACAGAGATCAGCTGGAGATGTCGGCCGTGTGAGGATTCCGTTCCTTGGTTTGGCGGGAGCTCACTTTTGCAGAGTTAGTGAGCTCTCAGACAAACCTCCCCTTGGAATTGCTAGCCTTATCACCTGTGCTTGCAATCACTGCAGCTCTGTCTCTCTGCTCTGGCATTGGAGGATTCCCACACACCTCTGTCTTGGGATTGGCTATCTGCCCTTCTTATACTGGCCTCTTCCTTTGACTCATTGCTGAGCATAATCCAAGTTTCACTTGGAGGTAACAGTGTTTGCCACAAACACTCCTGCCTTAGCCTTGTTCTTGTGACCTGCTGCACTCACCTCAGGCAGAGGTCTAGTTCCTGTACTGAAGTGCTGGATCCCCAGTGCTAGTCTTGCCTCATTCCTGAGACCTGCTGCATTCACCCCAAGCAGAGGTCTGCTTCCTGGTTCCTGTGCTGAAGCACTGGATCCCCAGTGCCAATCTTGCCGTGTTCCTGAAACCTGCATTCTCCCCTTGCAGAGACCTTATCATGGGCTGCTCCCGCTCCTCGTGCAGACGCCCTTCCCGCACTTCAGCTGTTACGCTGAAGTGGTGTGCAACTTACTTCCTGTTGCCGAACTCCAGCCTGGACATCGACTACCCTACCATCTCCAACCCTGATCCTGGCGTGTCAATGGATTAACCTGTCTTCTCCAACCCCGACCCTGCTACGAATGACTACGGACTGCACAATCCTGAACCGGCTTCGTGGTCTAAGGTCGGTGTATTCACATCCCCACCTCAGCCCCGCAGTCTGGTCCCGGTTTGTGGCGAGCACGTCCATTACAGGCCGGGGATCTTCAGTGTGCAGCAACAGCATGACTACGATCATGCCCCCTCCCCCTCCATGAGGTGCAGAGAGATCAGCTGGAGATGCCTGCCAGGGATCTTCACATTGCCCAGCAACCCCCCCCCCTCCTCCCCCCTATTGAATCTCTGTGTGAACTGCAGGAGGTACAGAGGGAACAGTATGTTTGTGTGTGTGTTTCTGTGTGTGTGTGTGTGTGTGTGTGTGTGTGTGTGTGTGTGTGTGTGTGTGTGTGTGTGTGTGTGTGTGTGTGTGTGTGTGTGTGTGTGTGTGTGTGTATGTGTGTGTGTGTGTGTGTGTCTGTTTGTGTGTGCCTGTGTGTGTGTCTCTGTTTGTGTGTGTCCCTCCATTTTCTTCATCCTCCTTCCCTCCATTCTCTCCCTCCCCCTTCCCTCCATTCTCTCCTTCCCCCCTTCCCTCCATTCTCTCTTTCCCCCCTTCCCTCCATTCTCTCCGTCCCTTCATTCATCAATTCTCTCTCCACTCATCTGATACTGTCTCTCTCTCCCCTTTATGTGCCTGTCTCTCTCTCCCCATTCTGTGCCTGTCTCTCTCTCCCCATTCTATCTGTCTCTCTCTCTCCATTCTATCTGTCTCTCTCTCTCCATTCTTTTTTTTATCACAATTTTTTTATTGAACTTTTTTTTTTGGGGGGGGGAGGTACAGAAAAAAAAGGGGATGGGAGGAAATCATAACAACAAGACATCAACTAATATTTTACAAAAACACACGAACCTGGGGGATCTAAGGGTCGGCACACCACCCAACAGGCCACTGTCACAGCCAGGGGAATCCCCTCGTGGCAGAGAGGCGAAGATGCGTCCCCGTCCCCCCCAGATCCCGCAATAAAAAAGAAAAAACACAATAAAAGACATTCAAGTCTCCTTCCATCCAGCCACTTGCGATGATGTGAGGGGTCCGGAAATCTTCCCCCTCTAATCCTATCCATATCCTCCTAGCCCTGCAGGTCTGAACTCGATTCCTTAAGAATAGGAAACTAACTTAATGATTTAACCCATTCTGTGTCTGTCTCTCTCCCCATTCTGTGTCTGTCTCTCTCCCCATTCTGTATCTGTCTCTCTCCCCATTCTGTGCCTGTCTCTCTCTCCCCATTCTGTGTCTGCCTCTCTCTGCCCATTCTGTGCCTGCCTCTCCCCATTCTGTGTCTGCCTCTCTCTCCCCATTCTGTGTCTGCCTCTCTCTCCCCATTCTGTGTCGGCCTCTCTCCCCATTTTGTGCCTGTCTCTCTCTCCCCATTCTGTGTCTGCCTCTCTCTCCCCATTCTGTGCCTGCTTTCTCTCACCATTCTGTGTCTGCATATCTCTCTCCCCATTCTGTGTCTTCCTCTCTCTCCCCATTCTGTGTCTGACTCTTTCTCCCCATTCTGTGTCTGCCTCTCTCTCCGCATTCTGTGTCTGCCTCTCTCTCCCCATTCTGTGTCTGCCTCTCTCTCCCCATTATGTCTGCCTCTCTCTCCCCATTCTGTGTCTGCCTCTCTTCCCCATTCTGTCTTTCTCTCTCTCTCTGCATTCTGTGTTTTTTCCACTCTCCCCATTCTGTCTTTCCCACTCTCCCCATTCTGTCTTTCCCACTCTCCCCATTTTCTCTGCCTGTCTCTCCCCATTCTGTGTCTGTCTCTCTCTCCCCCATTGGTTATTGAAGGGTCATGTGACCATGCTGAGCGCTTGGAAATCAAATTTCCATGTCTCTCCAAGCTCCAAGCTTTGGAGAGCATACGTGCACATGCACGAGCGCGCGAGCGTCGCATGAGCGTGGCCGTACTTATTGGGAATCACTGAAGTTATCTCACCAAGTGCGCTCAGCAGCAGCGTGGCTGCAGCATAAAGTTGTAGTCCAGTCTAGTGTAGAGTAGTGTAGTGTAGATAAATGTATGCTATTGTCTGCTAGTTTAAAAAAAAATTCTGCACATTTAATACAGTGGGGGTTTATTCTAAATTTTTTTTTTTTATTAAATCAAGGGTGCATCTTAGAATCGATGGCATCTTACAATCGAAGAAATAGTGTGTGTGTGTGTATATATATATATATATATATATATATATATATATATGTCTTGATTTTAGTTAGAGATGCCCATGCCAAATCTAACTTGGTAGAGAATTTAACTGTACATAAAGAAAGAAATCATATACCTAAATTCAAAACTTTACACATCTAATATATGCACTTGGCAACTTCACGTATAACTAATGCTCCAGGCCACTGTCTAATAAACTTGGTGCGAAAGAGTTGAATCAACTAGTCTGTCAATGTCTTTCTATAACACACTGCACTCATCGACTCAAGGACATCTTTACCCATTTCAGTGACATTGTACTGCACACCTCTTGAGCAGGTGAACTGTGACTGTGTACTAATCTGGTGCTATTTCTCTTTAAAACCTGAAGGTGCTTTTTGTTCCTTAGTTATGCATGGTTTCCTAATATTCCTGTTCCTACAGCTTTTTGTGAAATATCAGAAATGAATTCTATATGCCTAGAAAGGATTACTTGAAATTCCCCCATATGGGTTAGTAGTTTGAAAACTATAAATATTCACAGGCTCACAATTTGTCTTGAAGGCACCAACCTTGTGGAGTGAGAGTTTGGAATACTTTACCTTGAGAATGCAAAGAGTTGTTGCAGTAAGCTAATAGATAGATGTTATATTTATGTGCACAAATACACCAGAAAACTGCAAACTGCTATTATTTGTGTAATTTTAGAATCATACATAGCCACATATAAATACTTTTACAAGAGATTTGTTTAAATTGTATTGTTATAAAATAAATCAAATTGAGCACACAAATAAAGTCACTGCAATGTGTTGTTTCTTCTTACTGCTACTCAATACACATTCTCAAATTATACTTATGGGTTGTTGTGTTTTGTTCATAGTTTAGGCATTCATGTATCGGGGCTATTGGGTATATTTATCAAGGGAAAAGTGGTGCAATTCTGGGGAAAAACAAACTACTGTACACCAAATGTATCAATGAAAAATCAAATACAAAAAGCAACTACAGTAGTAAGGTTTCTGCGCTCGTGCTGTCAATAAAATCGATTGGAAGTAATCCGTTTGCAGCTGCACGTGAGGAGCCACTCCTCAAACACTCCTATAATTGAGAGCTCCAAAAGGAGCTCTCAAAACGACAAGAAAACAATAAACACAGAGGGCACCATGGGATTAGATTAAAGATAATATTTTAATACCATAAATATCAGAAAATTATTACACAGTAAATAATATAAACAATACAATAAATAACTGAAAAACAACATAAAACACTTTACATGAAATATATATAAACAATCCCACAGAATGGGAAAAAAGACCCAATGTTAGCTCTATAGAAGCACAACAGCAATGCACAAAAATACCAAAGTTATTGAAATAAAAACAATCACAGTGAGAGTTCTATGAGAAACTTGATATAAAACCACAATGAGGGGAATGAATACTGACCACAGCCGGCATCAGGTTGCCTGTGTGAACGCAGAAAAGTCCGGACAGCGTACAGTTAATTGCGATTGGTATTTAATGCACACGAGCAACCTCTAATGTGTACTCCTGACGAAGCATATGGTTGAGACATGCGTAGAGGTCACGAGAGGTTCCTCTGCGCATTCATATATTGGCTGGAAGGGAACAACCAGGAAGCATCAGTGGAGTGAAGATCTGCAGTGTGTTCGCACTTTCCGGACTTTTTCGCATTCACACAGGCAACCTGCTGCCGCTTGTGGTCAGTATCCATTCCCCTCATTGTGGTTTTATATCAGGTTTCTTATAGAACTCTCACTGTGATTTTTTTTTATTTGATTAACCTTGGTATTTTCGTGCATTGCTGTTGTGCTCCTATAGCGCTAACATCGGGTCTTTTTTCCCATTCTGTGGGATTGTTTATATATGTAGCCTAGCCTCCGGCCGCTACTTATTTTCCTGGGCCCTAGCAGTGTAAATCCCGTTAGGTGCAGGCAGTGGATATATTAATTCCTTCTGAAAGGCCTTGTGTGCTTTTGCAGCCTTAGATACATTTGATGTATCCAAGGGCGGGTCTAGCAATAGTCAATAAGTGCCAGAGGGGTGGATACTGGGTGGGCCACATGCTGGATGTTTTCCTGTCAGTATTCAGACCTGTTCTGTTATAGGGCAGGGTTACAAGCACAACCCAAGGTTATAAATACTGGCACTTTCCCAAAAGTGGGTGTGTCTCTTTCCTCCCTCTGTAGAGTGAGCAACAACTTCCCTGGTCTCACAAGGAGACTCAGGAGGAGCACCATGCAGGAGGAAATTTGGATGGGCCTCAAGCCTTGAAGTGACCTTCTTAGGGGAAGCAAGAGATGTACCTTCTGTGTAAGATCTTGAACTCTGCAATAAATACCATAGAACCAGATACCAGTGTGATTCACTGTCTTGGGCTAAAGAAAGGTGTCAGTCTGGGCCATCCTACTATTATCCAGAGGATTCACGCTGACTGGAGGCGCTGCAACCAATGAAGAAAGGTACCCTGTGAATCTGTCCTGATGATTCCCCACAACACTGTGGAAGTGCTCAGCCCTCCTGTTACCTCACAGGTATGCACCCAGTACAAATAGAGTAGCAGACCTAATCTCACTTAGGGTGGGGGTAAAGGGGCTACATATATATTTCATGTAAAGTGTTTTAAGGTTTTTTTTACAGTTATTTATTGTATTGTGTATATTATTTACTGTGATACATTTTTGTGGTCTGTTGACCAGATATTTATGGTATTAAAATATGATCTTATATCTAATCCATGATGCGCTCTGAGTGCATTGTTAAAAATCAAATACAGTACATACATATACCCCATATTGCTGATCTGCTATGCATATCTTAAGAGTAACTTAACTTCCTTAATTGAATTTTCTGCATTTCACATTTTGTAGGGATCCTTAGTAATTCCTTTTGTATTTTTAATTAATGAATTGTTCTTATGTAACCCCTCTAATTTACCTCAGGCTAATACCTATTGATGAGGCGGGGGCCTGAGTCCTCCTTCTCTGCTCGTTCCCCACTTGTGCCCGTAACTCAGACAAAATGGAGGCAGATTACAGAAACGTTTATAATATCACTAAATTTTAAAAGCAGTTACAATAAGTACACAGGTACCTCATGACCTCAGAGGGATCATTAAATGCAGTTCCATTACATAAAACCATAACACTCCCTTCTAAGTGCTGCGCAGGCGTCTCAGTTTCTGTTAGTGTGGCCATTCAATCCTGGGTATAAAGGCCTGTGTAATGGTGCCGGCACACCATTGGAGCTCTTATCTACTATCTTGGTGTAGCTGGCCTGTTACTTTGCAATCGCTTCGGTACCCTTTTATCTGTCTTCCATTTCGGATCGGGTAAGCAGAGAGATGCAGACACGGGGGCCTATGCAGAGAGCAGCGAATTTTCGAAATTCGCCATTTTTTGGAGATAATCGCGCAGAAAACAGCAGAAAATGGAGATTTCCGAAAATCGCGCCAATTTTTCATTTCTATTTGTAAAACTCGCCTCGCGGCTGGCGAGAACCGCAATCTCGCCAGTTTAAAATATATCCGTATGCAGAGAGGCGCGAACGGCATCTAGCGGCTGTTCGCGCCAATAAAATGGCGCGATTGTCTCCGTTTTGCCTCGCCAAAAAAAACTGGCGCTCGCGGCCATTGCAAAGGGAAAAAAAAAGGCGCGAATTTGTTTTTACATGTTTCCGAAGCGCGCATCTCGCCAATTTAAACTCGCCAGACGCATCCATGTTAAACATAGCAGAATTCGCACTTTTCTGCATATGGAGATTAAAACTCTCCAAAAAAGCTCCTTTTTATGAAATTCGCCATTTTTAAAATTCGCTGCTCTCTGCATGAGGCCCACGGTCTTATTCAACTGAAACTGAATTCAACAGCCTTTGTCAGCCGAAACATTGGTTTCTTGGCACAATACATTTCAGTTGAATAAGACTGTATGCCTCATCTCTCTACTTACCCTATGCTATTTCTGGGATCCTTAGACTCCCTCTGTGATACATAGCACCAACAGCTAAGTATATATGTACTACTTTATTGAGTGCCTGAATCTCCTTCTGATTCCATTTAGGATCCCCTCTGACAGGTTGCGTTCCTCCTCCTGCTCCAGATGGGTGCTCCCCTCTGCCCCATCACGGAAACCACTCACTCCTTCCTGTCAGTGTCCGTTAACTCGGGTGGACAGATTACACCATCAGTCCTTTTCCACAAGGTTGGACCCACTACTTTGGCGCTGTAGTGGTGGGCCATCACAGTGCCTATTTGCAGCAGGATATCGTGGGCATTTTAATTTCTTATTTCCACCACAGTCTTCTCCATTCTCTTCATTGGTATGGATAGTATGCCACTCTTTACAAACAACCCTCTGGGTATCCTCCGTGAGGCGGACTGTATACCATAACGGTGGGCCCTTAAATTTCCGACAAAAGGTTCATCTTTCCATGAATCTAGTTAGAGCCCACTGCAGCGCACGTCTCCTCTCTGCTCCCTCCTTCAATTCATGATTTTACTGATGGCTCAGATTATAGCCCCTGGGTTAGGTTGGGGAGCAGCTGAAGCTCAATACACGAGAAATAAGACACATCTAAAGATAGCAAATAAAAACCCTGTAAGAGAGGTGTCTCTTATAGTTGGGAGAAAGACAGTAAGGCCCCAAATTGCGTGCATATGGTAGCACCAAATGTGAACTGTTCTTATCACAAGTAACTGGGCTGAGTGAATTAATTGAGAAGTGGGGATGGGTTTGGGTACTGGAATGCCCTAGGCCTGGGGAGGGACTGTCTAAGATAGGTAAGGAATAGATTATTGGGCAGCAATTAAAAGCAATTTTAATTGTAGTAAGTATATTAAAATAAAATGAGGATAGTCCATCAACATAATTTCGTATGGTAGTATAATATCAGTCTATATAAAAGCACTCCATATGTATCTGGATCTCAAAGCTGTCTAAATGTGGCTGCTAGGTGATTCCAAGTGGTCAGTTAATATTAAGGATCAGTATATAGCTAGTCAGAATAAGACATATCCATAACGGCCTAGTGTGCCTACTGCGTGGTTTACTTACACCCCCCTAACAAACTGAGACGACACAGTTTTGTGGAAGTAAAAATGGTCACAGCTTTATTGTTTTAACAATACCTGCAAATAACTGTCAGCCATAATCTTAGTACTTTGTCATCCCTATTCTCGGTATCTTCCGGCGGGGGGAGCCCTCCTCCACCCGCCCTAATCTACCGTCCACCAGGAGAGACACTCTCCGCCGCGAGAGACACTCTCCACGGCCCCCGTCTACCGTTACTGGGAGAGACACTCTCCACCGCGAGAGACACTCTCCACGGCCCCTAGGTCCCCCTTATCAGAGCCGCCTGGGCCTACCCGCATAGGATAGAGCCCAGCTGCCTAAGATTGGTGCCAGGGGTACAGCGACCGACCGCCTGCGTCGGCGCCTCCAGCCCGCACAATCTTTTCAGGGGAACCGTTACCTGGCGGCCCATCCGCATCGGAGGGAGCCCCATTTCGGGAATTCACGGTGTCCCTACGATGACTGGCCTGACAGTTCCGCGTTCCGCCAAAGCTGTAACGATGGATCTGCTAACAGATTCATAAAATATGGTTATACACAACACAACATTACATTCTCAATGGGATGGGTGGGTGGGAAAACAGAGTCAGTGAGTAGCTTTTGCGAGCGCAGGGTTTAAATAGCCCGCCCCATTAGCCCCTCCCCTTGTTGATTCGCGCGCAAATCCACCAAGCCTCGTGGTGGGGGGGAAGGAAAGGAAGGCACGTTAAGTACCCCCTGGAGGCACGGGCCATTATGGGCGCGACGGCCCCATTTTGGGACCTCTGCTTCTTCTTAACGGCCTAGTGTGCCTACTGCGTGGTTTACTTACACCCCCCTAACAAACTGAGACGACACAGTTTGTGGAAGTAAAAATGGTCACAGCTTTATTGTTTTAACAATACCTGCAAATAACTGTCAGCCATAATCTTAGTCCTTTGTCATCCCTATTCTCGGTATCTTCCGGTGGGGGGAGCCCTCCTCCACCCGCCCTAATCTACGGCCCCCGTCTACCGTTACTGGGAGAGACACTCTCCACCGCGAGAGACACTCTCCACGGCCCCTAGGTCCCCCTTATCAGAGCCGCCTGGGCCTACCCGCATAGGATAGAGCCCAGCTGCCTAAGATTGGTGCCAGGGGTACAGCGACCGACCGCCTGCGTCGGCGCCTCCAGCCCGCACAATCTTTTCAGGGGAACCGTTACCTGGCGGCCCATCCGCATCGGGTGGAGCCCCATTTCGGGAATTCACGGTGTCCCTACGATGACTGTATACAGTGTGACATCCATACTCTGGGAAAGATACCTTTACGTGCCTTTAACCTTCTCACACTTGTGAGTACATCTGCACTAGATCAGCCAATTTATTTAATTTGTCACAGCAATATTGCACTATCTATATACATTTTTGTTTTCACATATCCCTGCGCTTCCCGGAGATTCATCCCTACGATGACTGGCCTGACAGTTCCGCCACCCGGAGGACCCAGTAAGGCCACTTACTGGGGACTCACCCCACACCCCAAGCTGTGACCCTGAACCCTGACTGCTGATCGCTTGCAAAGGCGTACGCATGTTATTAATCAAATATCGAGGGGCCCCCGCTGTGAAGACAGAAAACATGTTAGTAGATTATCTAATTACTCGCCTGCCGGCCCCTAATGTACCCCTTTGAGCATTCGATTGTGCCTCTGAAGCTGCTGGGGGCCCAGAGTAACAGCCGAAAAGGCTGCCTCTATGTCAATTTTACCAATAGTGCTCCCTCCCCATGTCTTAATTACCTGAATATAATTATATATATATATATATATATATATATATATATATTTTTTTTTTTTTTGCTTGCACCCGGGGAAATCATTAACTGAGCAATGGGGGGGGTGTGTGTGTGAATGGGCCCACCATACGTCCCAATTTTATCCCCTTTAACTCACCCCCCCACTGGTGTGTGAAAAAACCCCCTTCTAAACCCTCCTCCAAGAAAAAAACACCTTCTCCCGGTACCCCTTTAGCCGACGGCCCACACCGCTAAGGCTGACCGGTGTTAGCGCCTTCCCTCTCCCCTGGCTCCGGTTGCCCAGGGCCTTTGAAGCACTTCTTGACGTGGTGGCTACCCCCGCACCGGCTACACAAATGCCTAAACTTGCATTCCGCCCCCAGTTTGCAGTGTTTATCATTAAACGCCCAACACTCCATTTTATTGCCCCTGCTTGTTGAATCACTCCCAGGCCGATCGCCTGGACCCTTGGGAAAGGTGACGTCGCCCCCCTGCTTACCCCGTCCCACTAACTTCATCCACAATTCCATGTCCATCTTCCCCAAACTCAACCGTGTATCCCCCTGCCACCTATGCCTGAACTGCTCGTCATAATCCCGCCACGCTGACCCCTCGTGTTCGTCATGTATGTTCTGTATCACGCTCATGTATCTCATCACATTATGCAATTCCTTGGGATGTTTTGAAAGGAAACAGTCCCCGAACACAATGAAACCCATAACCCAGTTTGCGTTACTCCTCACTACCTGCCCTTTCTCGCCTGCCTCTCGCGCGCATTGCCTCTCTGCTCGCCCCTTTACAGACAGCTTGAACATATCTACATACTTCCTGTTACCTATGTCTCTCTGTGTTCTCCTGGGCAGGTGTGTGTACAGGGGGCTAGTTTCAACTGCAAACGAATCCTCCCCACTGTGGGTGGAAGCCGCCCCTTTGTCTTTGCGCGCTTTGCGTTTTCCCTTATCTGTCCTACTCCGCTTTGCCGCCTTGCTCAACGCCTCTACCTGTTTCCTTATGCGCTTTACCCCTGGGGTCTCGTCGCTGTTTGCGCCGCTGCTTGCGTCTGACTCGCTGCTCGCTCTTGCGCTCTCACTATCCTCACTGTCTGACCCCTGGGACTCACAGTCCGACCCTGACCTAACCGACCCCCCATCACTAACGTCCCCATCAACATCATCCTCATTACATTCCAATGCTGCATTTTCATGCTCACCTGATCCTGTGGCTTGTGCACCTGGGTGACCGGTCCTGGGTCTTTTGGCAGCTGCACGGCTCCTGTTACTGCTCCCCGGATCGGCGACGCTTCCCAGCGCCATTGGTGCTGGCGCATCCGCCTGGGGAGGTGCCCGGGGCACTGGGGGGCACCCCGCAGGCAGGGGCAGCGGGACCGCCGTTGATGTATCCAAGGCAGGTGCCGGCGCGCCAGGGGCGTCTGGCGCAGGTGCACCGGGCACTGGGGCATGGTGTGTGGGTGCCTGCACTGGCAGTGCCGGTGGGTATGGCGCGTAGGGGGCAGGTGCATACGGCGCAGGGGCGTAGTGCGTGTGATTTGCCGGTGCGTATGGGGGGGCTTTGGACGCGTGGGCGTAAGGCGCTTGGGGGTAAAGTGCTTGGTGGTAAGGCACTTGGGGGTAAGGCGCTTGGGGGTAAGGCGCTTGGTGGTAAAGCGCTTGGTGGTAAAGCGCTTGGTGGTAAAGCGCTTGGGGGTAAGGCGCTTGGGGGTAAAGCGTTTGGGTAAAGCGCTTGGGGGTAAGGCGCCAGGAGCGCCGGGGGTGGCTCTGCTGCGTTGGTGGGCTGGCTCGGGCCGGTCCTGGGGGGGGGGTCTGGTCAGCAGGGGGGGGGTGTTATGTATAGCAGGGGGGGCGATGTGCTGTGCAGCGGAAGGGGGGGGGGCAGGCCAGCATTGGGAGTGTGGCTAACAGCTGCAGGGGGAGGGTGGCTGGGGGCTGGAGGGGCCGTTTTTGCAGGGATGGGGGGGCCATGCCAGCAGGGGGAGGGTGGCTGGGGGCTGGAGGGGCCGTTTTTGCAGGGATGGGGGGGGGGCATTTTTGCAGGGATGGGGGGGGGCCATGCCAGCAGGGGGAGCGGGGACTGGAGCTGCAGGGTGGTGGCTAAAGTCCTCTCCCATGAGGGGGGTTGGAACAGCCCTCCCTTCCCTGCTCTGCTGCGAGCAGGCACGGGAGTGAGGCTGGGGGGCGGAGCCCGCCTGCCGGGTTGATTCCCTTCCTCTCTGGCTGGGAGAGGAGCTGTGAGGGGGCTGGGAGCGGGGCTGAGGGGGCTGGGAGCGGGGCTGAGGGGGCTGTGAACGAGGCTGAGGGGGCTGGGAGCGGGGCTGAGAGCGAGGCTGGGCCGCCTGCTTCCCTCTCCGGATGGGAGAGGAGCTGTGAGGGGGCTGTGAGCGGGGCTGGGGGGGCTGTGAACGAGGCTGGGCCGCCTGCTTCCCTCTCCGGATGGGAGAGGGCTGCAGCTCTTCCTGCTCTGGCCACTGCTTCCGTGGGGCCGCCGGGTGCTGTGTCCGGCGGTCAGCTGCCTGAGCCTGGATGCGCCTCATGCTGCGGGGATCCATGCTGCTATCGGGAGACACCACGCTCACAGGGACCTGCAGGGAGAGAAGAAAACAGAGTCAGGGAGTAGCTTTTGCGAGCGCAGGGTTTAAATAGCCCGCCCCATTAGCCCCTCCCCTTGTTGATTCGCGCGCAAATCCACCAAGCCTCGTGGTGGGGGGAAGGAAAGGAAGGCACGTTAAGTACCCCCTGGAGGCACGGGCCATTATGGGCGCGACGGCCCCATTTTGGGACCTCTGCTTCTTCTTATGGTTGGTAGTCATAGGGATTAACTCTACACAAATGCCCGATTCAGTGCTTATAATCGTGAAGCACCAGGGAGGGGAGGGGAGATTGTGTATGGTAGAAGTGAACGGTCCTGCATGCAGCCAACTAGTTGATATTTGCACCGAAAGATAGAATAATGTATTGAGTCACCTTTGCCCATGTGGCAGTATAAAGGGTTTTGTACACTGTCACAGGTTTTAGGGCACCACATCGATAGAATAAAGTTAAGTAAGATGCACCTGCAGACCAGCAAATATTTAAATGCTAAGACCTTTAAATAGGAGGATATACTTAGCCGTGTAGTTGCTCAGTAAACTGGAAGCTGGTCACCTCTATAGGGGGTGATTGCTAAAGTAAACAGACCTCAGGCAGAATTAGACCATAATTAATCCAAATCACTAGCCCCATATACTGTACATAACCAGCGATAAAGGGAAGGTAGGGGAAGTGGGAAGGATAAGGCTGGCAACTTTGGCTGCAATGTCCCTAGTCCAGTCCTGACACCACTGTATATCTGGTGCGGTCATTGAGTGCGTGTCACGTATTGCATGACATCATGTGACGTCTACCCTCTATACTTTTGTTTCCCATGGTGCACCGACCCTTAGCCTAAATTATATATTCAAGGTTGAGCGGGTGTCACATCTCAATTCTAAGGATACCACCATGTAGATTGAATTTTATATATCATGTGTAAGAGTCGATGCACCTTCAAACAAGAACCAATGCTCCTGCTATTGTGCACCTAATATCTGGAACAACCTACCCCAGACCCCCAAAGTCACCACTAAGCTAAGTTCTTTCAAGACTTCAGTTTTCTCACATTTTAATCTTGACTGTAAGTGTTACATACAGTCATAACATATATTGTCTCTAACTGTCCATGTCCTGTCTTGAATGTAAAAGCTCTGTTCTTTTAATGTAACCATGTAATGTCATCATAACTCTGCGCCCAGGACATACTTGAAAACGAGATGTAACTCTCAATGTATTACTTCCTGGAAAACATTTTATAAATAAAATAGAATATTGTTGGGGGGTACCCTGATTGGGTGCGGTCCATCCATCTGATCTGCCCAAGGGGCCACTCACCCTGCGCCATAGCTCTTCTCCATTCGTTGATAGGCCCTCAAAAACAGTGGATGAATGATTAGGATCCACCCATAGTCACTTCCTCTTTGGTTGGGCACCATTTCACAAAGATATTACCATTGGTTCCAATTATAGCTCCAGTCTCCTCCTAAGTTTGGACTTCTGGACATATTAAGGTAACCACCATTAGGGGTCCTGATACACCGGTAATCTTCAGAAATTCCAGTTTCACCTCTATTTACCCTAGATATGGGTAGCTGGCATTACTGAGACCCCACACAACAAACCCCTCCAAGCGCTGTAACAGTAGATGCTTCATGTGTTGATCATACCATGGTTTAAAGATAATGGATACTTGTGAACCGCTATACAAAAGGATGTGGCATTTCTTACGCTCTATTTATATATATATATATATTGTATATATTATATATATATATATATATATATATATATATATATATATATACTCCAATGGCCCAAGGAGTCCTCTGGGCAGGTAGGATGTATGCTGTTCTCTTGCCAGTGCGGTCCTAATGGAGCCTTTCTGCATGCAGGGTCCAGTATGCTCCTTCACTGGGTTCCATTGACCTTTCCCAGAATAGGGCAAGCCTGGATAAATTGCTTGACAGGCTGTGGGAGGTTTTCCTTCCTTCTGCAATGGACAGTGTAGTGTCCTTCCTCTCCACATCTACAGTAAAACAGATATCCATCCCTCCAGTCTTCTGATCAAGGGTTCTTAAGGCTTTTCTCCCTAATCTAGAGACCATCTCCACGTGGCCACCTTACCTCTTCCAGTTCTGTTCCCGGACCATTCTCAGTAGGCACTTCTTCCAACAAATGTGCACCTGGAGGGTTCACCTGTTTTCAGACCTTGGTCACTCTTCACTCTGCCTGTGAGGAATCTGGCCTTGTAACGGTCCCTTTTTCCGCAGGCCAGGCCTCAGTAATGCCGTCTCCTGATCCCCATCAACTTCTGGCTGCCAAGCTCTTAGCTGTCCCATCGCAGTGATGAGCGCCTCTAGGGAAGCGGGACATGTCTCGTAGAAGAAGTGCCTCAAGATACATCTCATTACAAAATTCATCTGTGGTGGCCCTCTCCATAGCTAGAAATTAAGATTTAAGGAATTGCTAGGCCAGCGACAGGGTTAAATCCCACAGTGATATTCAACATTTCATTTCCCCTCCCTACAATACTGTTAGACACACGAGCAAAATCAATGTCTTCATCACACATAAACAGTATAAATGCAGTATAAATACTGTAACAGAAAATGTTCCCTTTATTTGAGCCTGTCCCCATGGAGGGGCTTCTCCTAGTACCCCATTGACAGTCTAGCAGATTCTAAGCCTCTCCTGGGCAAATCGACTATTGGGTATACTTTAATTGTGCCCTTGTCTGACCGTTATGATTAGGGGAAAGTATTGTGTTTATCCCATGAACTACAAAAATAAATCTCAGCAGTGCTTCCAATGTAACCCCTCTAATTTATGTCAGACTAACACCTATTCCTGAGGCAAGGGCCCCATTCGTGTCCATATGTCAGCCAAAATGGAGGTAAACTACAGAAACATTTACAATACCACTACATTTATAAAATACTTAGAAAGGGTTCACAGGTACCTCATGTCCCTCAGAGGGATCATTAAATGCAATAAGATTAAAGGACCATAACACTGCCCACTAAGTGGTACGCAGGTGTGTGTCAGTGTGTGTCAATTCCAAAAGTCAGTCTTGAGATCCCTCAGACTTTCGTAGCTCTGCCCCCACAGAGGAGTCTGGAATGGGGCAGTATGTGTGAGTGTTGCATGCATTTTACAGAGGGTTACACTTACATAACAGTTGCACTCCAGTGAACAAATGTATTCTACATGTTATTTTTGTACAGTATGTTGGCCAGTGCTTTTAAAGATTGTAATCTAGACGTGGCAACTTATTATCTTTCTACTTGAAATAATAGAAGTTAACATAGCATTTTATTAATATGGACTGATTTGAAATGAATGATAAAGTAATTAATACAAAACTAATATTGCATTGTATTATTAATAATATCACAAGCAATTTTTTAGGCTATTCATTTTAATATTCTTTATGGGAAATACAAGAGTACGACACAAAAGTTCTGCCTGCACAAATGCATACAGTAACTAAGGAAGACTCTGCTCACAGGAATTTACCATCTAAGGTGTAGGTTATGTTGTTATACCGAGGAGATGAGGTAAAAAAAAAGATTACGTACGCAACACACAAATTAAATAAAATTGTACATAGGGTAGTAATTTATAAGTATGGGGCTTAAACTATGTCCTCTAGTAACTCACAGAAGATGGGATGCAGCTTTAACATCTCCTGCTGTGTGAAAATGCGCGCCAGGTTGCCAGCCACAAGTCTTACTTCTATGTCCTTCCGTAATAGAAATGGCCTACATGGTGCAGTAACATCTGAAATACAGGAAAGATTGTAGTTAAAAACACTCACATGTATTAACATTCTTAACATCTTCTTTTTACCAGGTGTTCAGGCCTGCCATTCTGGTATATTTCTGGTCCCATCAGCAGTCCTGACCCTCACTTTGTGTTAGCTCACAGTTTGCCTCCTAAAGTAATCTCTAAAGATTATACAAATGTTAATGAAACATTGTCCCATTTTAAAAAAGGACCCCATATTGTGTCCATATTGTTTCCACATTTGCCCAAATTACCACAAGTAATCTTTATGAGAGCAAATTAAAGCAGCGTTTGGCCCCTAGTGTACTAATTAGCAATACAACCAACACATTGAACATTAAGAGTTGGCTAAAAGACAATAGCCATTTTCATATGCAATCATTGTAAAACCTAAAAATGTAGGGTAAACCTAAAGGAATGTTGCTCAACTATTACCAAGAAGAAGTTCACAATGAATCAACTCATCAATTATAGTAGTACATTTGTTATCTACTTATTGGAGTATCCCTGCAGACTGCATTATATTGGTAAAACGGTAAGACCACTGAAGAATAGGATAAGGGAACACATTTTGAATATTAAAAAGGGTGTGACTACTCATAGTGTGTACAACCATTTTATAATAAAACACAATAAGGATCCTATAGGTCTTAAATACATGGTTATAGCTTATTAAACAAATTAGGGTAAATTGGAGAGGTGCGGATGGAGTTAATAAATGATCTCTGGTTCCAACAGATTTGAATATACTGTACACATAGTTTTGGGTTCCTTTTAGTATTGAGATTTTTAGAGTATTTTTCTACATACAGTATATTTGGTTATATTGAGCTTTGTAGAGTATTTTTCTTATACACATCTGTATAGATTAAATTACCCGTCGATTAATAAGTGAATCGGTCTTAGTCCGTAGATGGAAGAACTTTTGTACTTTACATTTTAGACCTTCAAGCTTCTGGTGTTTAGAGTAGCTTGAACTTCATAATAACCTGTTAATAAGTGTAATAACAAAAAACATTATTAAACTATTACAATATGGAAAAAGAAGATAAAAGTTAATAATCAATATACTTTATAAAAACCAGATGTGACCAGCAGCTACAGTACTCCTCCCTAGCCATGCAGTGCCTCCCCATCTAGATAAATCCAATAAATCAAAACTATTAGGTAGTTCTCTTCGTACTTTTTTCCTTATCACCCAAGAGATATGTTCACATTTTTTGTATATAAGTCTTTGGGATTCAAAGACACAGGGGTCAATTCAGAAAGCTCAGATAAGCGACTTATCACCCAAAAAGCCTACTGCTATTCAGTAAGCCCCAATATGTCGGTGATAAGAGAGATTTTCAGCAATTTTTTTGCCGGGAAAAAAAATTGCCAAACATGCAGCGATAAGTCACTTATCACCACTTATCGCCAGCTTTTCAAAGACGTGCTATTCTAATATCCCCGATTAGCTTATCAAGGCTAATCGCGGCTCTAGAATTGCGATTTCCTCCCCAACTCGTCCCGCCAAGAAAAGTTGTCAAGAAGGTGGTGAGAAGCTGCCGATAAGCGACGAGAGAGGGGACTTTGATAACAAAAAAATTAATTTTTCCTGCATCGGATTTATGACGGGGGTCTCCGGAGCTGATACCCATTATTATCAGCACCGAAGACCCCCGGCATCAATCTGATGCTATAAAAATGCATTTACAGTCAACTTCATTACTAACCCCTTAATTACTATAGCGGTTTTTAACCGCTAAGGTGATTAAGGGGTTAGGGGCCATTAGATTGTATTTTTGTATGTATTCTTGCTGGCATCGGAGGAAAGGGCCCTGCAGTATGCTGACGAGGATGCCCTTCATGATGGCAGGGGTAAGTTGAACGATTTTTATTAACTTTATTTATGCTGCCTGGCTAATGTTTTCTTTAATAATGGGCAAATGAGCTATTATCCATTTCTGGATAATAGTTATTTTTCCCATTACTGTACTGTATGTGTTTGGTGGCGGGGTGGGGGAGGTGTATTTATTGAAATTTATGCCATCTTTATTTATTTTACAAAAGCTTTAGTACTGAAGACTAGCGGGGAAACACAGGGATCACCCGAGGACCCCCGGACACCCACAGGAACCACCCGAGGACCCCCAGACACCCGTGGGAACCACTCAAAGGCACTCAGACACCCGTGGGGACAACCCGGGTACACCCGCTAGCCTCTGTTATCAATCCTGTGTTAAAATAAATAAATAATGGTTTTATGTGGGGGCACAAGGGGTGGGTTGTGTATTAGTGGTTATTACATATTGTAACATAAATGTTAATACTAGTGTAGATGAGCAGGGGGTCTCCAGAGCAGAAGCCGGTATCTCCTATGCATGTAAATGTCCCGCGTCACGTGACGGTGGGATTTGAATGCATAGGAGATACTGGCACCCCATAAAGGGGTCTGTATCTCAGGAAGCAGGGAGTCCCCAAACCTCAAATCAACACGGTTCTGCTCCAGAGACCATGTACATAGAGAATTAGGTAATGCTCAAGTGTCTGGTCCTGTATTCATAATCAAAGTCCATCAATAAGAAAGGGTTGACAAAGCTGGGTACTGTTAGCAATAAGCAGAAATTCCAAAGCTGAATACTGTTAGTAATAAGCAAAAATTCCAATCACAATCCCGAACCTGTGTGGGGGGCTCTATATTACCCTGAAGGTAGGGGGTTGGTAAGTGAATACTTCTCCCCTCCTCATTAGGTTGGCCCCAAGGTAAGGATAATTATTCACTGTTGTACCCAGCAGTCTTTCTTTGCGTGCAGCCGTGTCCAAATACAGAGATATCCAAGGCAGTGTATGTGCGCTGCACATACACTGCCTTGGACTGCTTCAGAGACCCCCTGCTCATCTACACTAGTAATACAACTTAAATTTAAAAACTTTAATTTTGGGCGAGATTTGCACAGGGAGAGGCGGCTCTCTCTCTCTCTGCAGCAGATACAATTCGCCAGGTGAGGCCTTTTCAGAGGGGCAATCATCTTGTCGCCGGCTACTCGACTGGCTATCACTGCTATTCCGGGATTTCTGCATACCGTGATAGCAACGCTGTCAAAAATGGAGATTTAAAAAACATGGCGATTTTTTCTATCGGAGCTTAGTGCATTGACTCCAATGTTTCAATATAGATCTCCTAGTTTTTGAAGAATTTAGCTCCAGCATTCTCTTTGTCTTGAGTGAGTTCAACAAGTCCTTTCTTAATATTAATTAGGACTTATAGGAGCATTACATTCTTTTACAATTACATTTATTTTAAATAAATATGTTGGTTCGTATTAGATAAAATTTACTGCACTTTACCCTCACTCATTATGCCTTTGTTAATGAGTTTTAATGTATTAAGCTTACGTTCAAAATCCTATATGTGTTTGTTTTTTTAATAAAAACATCAGTTGTGTAGTAATAGATAATACTTACTGCATTTCCCCCCCCCCCCCCACCACCACCACCACCACACTCATTATACCCTTTCTAATGAGTTGTAATGTATTAAGCCTCATTGTGATGCTATAGCAACTACAGTATTTACAAAGGCACAGCACTTCCCCTTTAGAAAAAGGCAACCCTATTGTAAACCCGGGGAAGCAGGACTTTTACCAATCGATTATGGGAGAATCGATCAATCGGCAGCTTACATAATTGTATATCGTTAAAGCTAAAAAAAAACTACTGCATCTATTAAAACAAAAAAAACTAAATAATGCAAACTGTATTGTCATTTTAATCCCTCACTTTAAACATTGACCTGTTAAAATGCATATATATATATATATATATATATATATATATATATATATATATATATAAAAAATCGAAAAATAAATAGATGATACCGTTTTGTGGCTAACGAAATGCTTTTATTTGTGCGAGCTTTCGAGATACACTGATCTCTTCTTCCGGCGATGTTAGAGATCAGAGTATCTCGAAAGCTCGCACAAATAAAAGCATTTAGTTAGCCACAGAATGGTATCATCTATTTATTTTTTGATTATTGAAGCTCGGCTAACACGGTACTGATGCCTCTACATATATATATATATATATATATATATATATATATATATATATATATATATATATATATATATATATATATATATATATATACAGATGAGCATACAGTTGTATTTGCATATTTGCTTTCCTGTGGAGGGTTTTTGTCACTTTTTTTTACTCACCATAACTTAACTCAGTATTATGGTATAGCCTATCCCATAGCCTCTCATGCATATTCAGTTAAAATCAACCCCACACTGATGAGACCCATCAAGGTCGAAACAGCTGTCTGTGGGTGGTTTTCGGGGTATGCACCTTAACCCTGGCTGTGCTCAAAGCTGTGACCATGCAGCAAGCTTAAGCCTATAGGGAACCATGTTAAAAATGGTTTTTGAGGCAAAAAGTGACACTGTGTGCTCATTTGCATGTCATTTCCCAGAATCCCTTGCTGCAGTGGAAGTGCTGTATGCTGGGTGATAATGGGGAAAGGCGGGGTTGCAGACCTGCCTAAGACATGCAGATGAGCATACAGTTGTATTTGTATATATATATATATATGTACATTTCGATATTGAAATCATTTATTTTTAACATATTAGTAATTAGATTTTTGGATTATACAGGTGGTCCTCGCTTTATGGCCCGTTATTCATCGAACGGCTTATCCGACACCAGATAATGAATTCCGATGACTGTATTATCCGACATCACAACAGATTATCCGACGCTCACCGTCGCGGATTAACATGGGATCTGTAATTCGACGGTCCGCTATCCAACAGCGGTTTGTGGGACGGATAGCCGAGGTATGTCTGTAATTGATTAGTTAACATTTAGGGATATTTTATCCAATAGTTTTTTTTATATATATAATTTTGATATAATTTTTTATTCAACTTTTATCAAAGTTATAGTTTATAAATGCATTAAAATGATTTCTACACACAGCTTTGCTTATTTAATGGTTCCCATTAAATATTAGATATAGATCATTTCTGAAATATCACCTTTATCACTCATGGTTCTACATTTAATTTTATATATTATGTTTTTAGTGTTTTTGTTATAATAAAATAATGTCTTAATATTGATGTCTATAAAAAAAATTGGCTATACTGTACCCTGGGAGTGGTTTAATATGATTATACTGGATGATTAAAGGGTAATGAAAGGACTATAAGAAGTCTGTAATGGCAGCCTCTGGAAAACCACTGATGAAGCAGTGAAGGTGAACACTGTGAAACATGTATGGTGATGACGATGCAAAACGCCACCTGCCGAAAACCAGAAGTGAGGCGGCGGGGCTGCAAACGGGATTGGAAATATATATTTATTTATTTATAACATATTTTACCAGGAAGTAATACATTGAGAGTTACCTCTCGTTTTCAAGTATGTCATGGGCATAGGAGTTAAAATGACAAATAATACATGGTTACAAATACATAAAAATAAGTGAACAGGGTATACATTATACCAGTGGTTCCCAAACTTTTTCGGTTCAAGGCTCCCTAAGTCGATCAGAATTTTTTGAAGGCTCCCTAAGGGGATCAGGATTTTTCCACGTCGCCCAAAGTGAAAACAAAGTTGTATATACATACCTAACAGTTGCAGTGCGCAGTTGGTATGTCTCTCACGCAGACTCTCGCTCTCTCAGACACGCTCACGCAGACTCTCTCTCTCTCACACACGCAGACTCACACACACGCAGACTCACACACATGCAGACTCACACTCTTCTCTCTCTCACACACTCTTCTCTCTCTCACACACTCTTCTCTCTCTCACACACTCTTCTCTCTCTCACACACTCTTCTCTCTCTCACACACAGTCTCTCTCTCCCACTCTCTCTCTCTCTCTCACACACTCTCTCTCTCTCTCTCTCTCACACTTTCTCCCATTTCACACCTCACGAGCCCCCATCCCATGTATTTCTCTCCTTTCCGTCTCACCCTCCCGCCTCACATGTATTTCTCTCCCCTGCTTCTCACTCTTACTTCCTCTTTTCCTCACTCACCCCCTCTCTCCTCTCCCTCGTCAATTACCCCACGCTTACTCATTCCGTCTTCCCCCCCCCACAATTCTCCCCACAAGATATATACCTAAAAACTTCCCACCCCCGAATACATACAAAAAAATCCCCACCCCCAAATATATACAACCTCCCCCCCAAGTGCATACAAAAAAACCCACCTAATATATATATATATATATATATACACATACACATACACACAATCACACACACCCCCAATACATATAAAAATGACCCCAACACCCCCAATACATATAAAAATTACCCCAACACCCCCAATACATATAAAAATTACCCCAACACCCCCATTACATATATAAAAATTACCCCAACACCCCCACTACATATAAAAATTACCCCAACACCCCCAATACATATACAAATTACCCCAACACATAAAAATTACCCCAACACCCCCAATAAATATAAAAATGACCCCAACACCCCCAATACATATATAAAAATGACCCCAACACCCCCAATACATATACAAATTACCCCAACACCCCCAATACATATAAAAATTACCCCAATACATATATTTACATTGGGGGTGATGGTCAGACCGGTGGCTTGCGAGGGGGGGGGCGTGCCGATGCTGCGGGCCAAGTTCCACTATCCACAATTCTAAGCCATGAGCAATGAATCCCAGCATAAAGAAGTGAATGAATATTAATTCAGGATAAACCACAAACACTACAAATAACTGACAGACAACATTTTCTTTATGACATGCATTTATCAGCACGGAAAGTCACGGGAAACTTTAAACATAACTCACCTGTCAGTGAATTTGCTCCCGTAGCTGTGTGTTCACTGGAATCGATGCTGGTAATAGGCTGCAGGCAGAACAGGGTATCATGGGAGGGGGTGTATGGCTGAACGGCCCGGTCCCTGCACGGAGGAGGTCAGTGCTGCGGGGCCTGTGCCACGTGGGGGGAGGGCCGGTGTGCTGCGGGGAGGGAGGGGGAAGGGGGGGGGGTGAGGCTGCAGTGCTGCTGGGAGACATCTGTCTCCCGGTGCTGCTCCTCCAGCGTGCGCGCCAGGCCTCCCTCTCTCTTACTTCCGGCGCTGCCAGGGAGACCCAGTGCTGGCTTCAGAGGTTTTTTTTTTTTTTTTAAAGTAACTAGCAGCCCTTGTTTCCCGCTGCTGGCGGCTCTGATCGTGGCGCCCCTCTAGCCAAGCCGCGGCGCACCAGGGCGCCGCGGCGCACACTTTGGGAAACACTGCATTAAACTGTATACAAGACATTGCATGCATACTTAAAGATAATATATATATTATGGGCATATGTAACAGTTACAGACCAGATTAAAAAGTGAGACAGCTTTGGTTTTGAAAGAACTTAAACTGGTGTTGAATGTGAGCGTCTCTGGTAGGTTGTTCCAGTTTTGGGGTGCACGGTAAGAGATGGAGGATCGGCCGGATACTTTGTTGAGCCTTGGGACCATGAATAGTCTTTTGGAGTCTGATCTCAGATGATACGTGCTGCATGTGGTAGGGTGAGGAGCTTGTTCAGATAGACGAGTAGTTTGCCCAGAAAGTATTTGAAGGCAAGAAAGGAAAGGTGAACTTTGCTCCTAGACTCAAGAGATGACCAGTCTAGTTCTTTGAGCATTTCGCAGTGATGTGTGTTGTAGTTGCAGTGGAGAACAAAATGACATATTGAATTGTAGAAGGTGTCAAGTTTGCTTTGGTGGGTTTGGGGTGCCGAGCCATATACTATGTCTCCATAATCGATAATTGGCATTCACTGGTGAGGTAGGTGAGGGGAAATGGGGGCCTTTTAGAGTCATGCTTAGGCCCTCATAAATATTCGCATGTATAGGCTGTCAAACACAGTACCTGTACGTAAATAAAGGTAACCATTTTTAACCACAATCTTTGTGGGTTTTTTAAACACAATCTGTATTTTTTTTGTTTCTAAACTATGTAGAGCAGGAGGAAAATAGCCAGGCATGCGGTCTTGCAAAAGGGGTGGTTTAATAGCATATCTAACGTTTCGACTGCATAAGCACCTTGACAAAGACTGCTTATGCAGTCGAAACGTTGGATTTGCTATTAAACCATCCTTTTTGCAAGACCTTGCGTCTGGCTGTTTTCTCCTGCTCTGTGATCTCTCTGGGGTAGTACAGGATCTCCCCCAATCTCCACGAGCACCTGCAGATTACCTTTATTGCTGCGATAACTGTGTGCCTGTAATCCTCTCTGCATTCACTACACTATCTAGGCCATTCTATTACAGAAGGATGTCGAAGTAAGACCCGGGGCTGGCAACCAAGAGTATATTTTCACACAGCAGGACACATTTATTTAAAGATGCATATCAAGAGATCTGCTGGGAGTTGTTAAAGAACATATTTCAAACCCCATACTTATAAATAACTACTTTATATAGAATTATATTTCTTTTGTGTGTCGTGTACTGTATGTCATCTTCTTTTTTGCATATCATTGAATTTACATCTGCGCTGGGACCTTTTACACTACACAGATCACTAAAGGTTTTGGAGACTCTTAGACTTTTAATATTATCAAGGAAATTGTGTGATGCTCCAAAAAATGAATGGCAGATAACAGTGTATATACAGTACACAAAAGAACAAATGTACGCAAATGATATCCCTGAGGTATCTATGTGAAGATATAAAGGTATACAGGTCCCCATGACATGATGTTTAACTGGATTAATCCTACATAGCACAGCAGTAAGGATTAAAACATTTCTTAATGTCCAGAATGTGTAACATCAATATTAACTAGGTGATACCATATTATGATCCGCTGAGGGATATTTCCAAGGACTCACTTCAAGGTGCAGCATCCTGGTTGATACCCTGCTTGTCCTGGGGTACTTGGTGTGCCTCCGCTTGTTGCTGGATACAAAAAATGGGAAGGGAAAGGCAGAGCACTACCTAATTTCGGGCTAGAAATGATCATAGATAAGCATTCCCATAGATTCAAAATAGAAAAATGTAATGGATCGTAAGAACATACATAGGCAGACAAGCCCACACCTACACAATTCGCGCCTCTGCACTTTTTTAAAAAGGTGCAAAACGCATGTTTGGGCTTGTCTGCCTATGTATATCCTTATGATCCATTACATTTTTCTATTTTTCTAGCCTGCAATTAGGTTGTGCTCTGACTTTCCCTTCCCATTTTTGTCTTTTCCTTTTAAGCAGCATTTGTGGTTCTTTAAACCAGAGATGATATAGTATATTTCATGCTAAGCACAGGAAGTCTAAAATAGGAAAGATATACACTGTAGATGTCAATATAACATATATGGAGAAAAAGAGGGTGCTAATAAAGCAATACTGAAATCTATAATGACAAATCAGATACATTAAAAAAAAGTCATATTTATTATAAAATAATAACAAATCAAAATATTATTAAATAAATAAGATAGACTGTTTTACTACAATCACACTTGTAATAAATCAAACACACGAGGCAACAAAAGCAGCAAACATTGAAGGTCAGTTAGCAAAGTCCTGCAAATCAGGGTTTCAATCAAATTGAAGATTTTAAAGATGAAGCCTCTTTCATATTGTAAGAAGCAAGTGTATACAAGCTGTCTTACTATTTTCTACATATTCTCTTAACCACCTTCTCTACTAGTTTTAAAGAAACAATTAAATATGTGCAGCATAAAATAAACCATTTTGATTCACTACTGTTGCACAGTGCTCCGTACTTACAATAATGAATGTTGCAAATTGAGACAGTGGGGCCTATGATATAAGCCTCGATAAGGCACTTATCAAGGCCTTTTCACCAAAAAGGCCTTCTACTTTTCAGTAAGCCTCAATAAGTGACTGATAAAAGACTTTATCTGCATTTTTTTCTTTAAAAAAAATAATCACCAGTCGAGTCGCGATATGCCACTTATCGGCAGTTTCTCACATTTGTGCAATTCTAGTAGCCTTAAGTAGGTTATTAAGGCCAAAACAAGGCTCTAGAATGGCGATTTCCTCTCAAAATCTTCCCACCAGGAAAAGTTTACAGTACGTGAAGGTGGTGAGAACCTGTTGATAAGGTGGCAAGAGAGGGACTTAGAAAAAAAATGTATTTTTTCTGTGCCAAATTCATGCCGGGAGTCTCCGGAGCTGATACCCATTAATATCAGCACCGGAGACACCCGGCATGAATCCCATGCAATAAAAATGCATTTACAAGCAACTTCACTACCTTAGCGTCTTTCTGCTAAGGCAACGAACGTGTTAACTACCAGTGCCATATTTATTGTGGGTAGCGGGGGTGGCTGAAGGTGGCATTTGGATGTTGATGGGTGTTTAGGCCATGCGGAGGAGGGGGGGTTGTGGGTGGTGTTAACCCCTTCATTATTTTAGCGGTTAATAGGTAGTGAAGGGGTTAAAACCACCCACTACCCACCCGGACGGTATAAACATCCACCAAGGGCCAAATGCCACCTTCACCCACCCCCGCTACCCACAGTAAATATTTTCAAACATAACAACCCTACTACCTACCTCTGCCCCCAACAAACACCCCCCCCCCAACACATACAGTACATTAATGGCCAAAATTACTATTATCCACATATGAATAATAGTGCATTTGCCCATTATAAAATCAAACATTAGCCAGCCATCATAAATAAACTAGATAAACCTTCGTACTTACCCCTGCCATCATGAAGGGCCTCCTCATCAGCATACAGCAGGTCCATGGTTATCATGCCCATATTATATGGGTATGATAAACCACTCTGCCAATCAGTGGGTACAAGGTGGGTATAGTGGTCCCGGGTGGGTAGTTAGGCCTCCCGGGTGGGTAGTGGGGGAGGGTGGGTAGCGGGGGAGGGTGGGTTAACCCTTTAATTACTATAGCGGTTATAAATATGATTAGAGGGTTAAGTTCCATTAGATTGCATTATTTCTTGTTTTCTTGCTGTCATCGGATGACATGGACCTGCAGTGTGATGACGAGGATGCCCTTCAGGATGGCAGGAGTAAGTACAAAGATGTATTTACTTTATTAATGCTAGCTGGCTAATGTTTGATTTTATAATGGTCAAATTAGCTCTTATCTATATCTGGATAATAGTTATTTTGCCCATTAATGTACTGGATGTGTTGTGGGGAATTGTTGTGGGTAGAGGAGGTTGATAGAAGGGTTGTTGTGTTTATTATTGTTTCATGGGGGTAGTAGCCCCAAGGGTGGGTGTTTAGGCCTTCTGGGCGGGGTAGTGGGACTTGTTAACCCCTTCATTACAATTGCGGTTCCCACCGCTATGGTAGTGAAGGGATTAACGCATCTCGCAACCTTCCAGCCAGGCCTATCCACCCACCCTGGGAGTACTACCCCCTATATCCATCCCCTCTACCCCAAGAAAGAGGCTACAGGTGTTTAACCACTTCATTGCCATAGCGGCTAGCCGCTAAGGGAATGAAGCTGTTTTAATATAACTTTTTAATACTAGTGTAGATGAGCAGGGGATCTCCGGAGCAGAACCGCGTTGATTTCAGGTTCGAGGACCCCCTGGTTCCTGAGATACAGGCCCCGTTATGGGGTGCCGGTATCTCCTATGCATTTTAATCCCACTGTCACATGGCCATGGGATTAAAATGCATAAGAGATACATGCACCCCATAACGGGGCCTGTATTTCAGGAACCAGGGTGTCCCCGGACCTGAAATCAATGCTGTTCTGCTCCGGAGACCCCCTGCTCATCTACATTAGTATTACATTTTTATTTAAAAAAAACATTAATTTTGGCAGAGATTTGCACAGGGAGAGGCGGCACTCTCTGTGCAGCTCTCTCTGCAGCTAAAACAAATCGCCGGATTTGGCCTTTCGAAAGAGGCGATCATCACGCCGCTGGCTACTCGCCAGTTTTGGGAATGTGCTATCACTGGTAATCTAGGCTTTCTGAATACCGTGATAGCAACGCTCAAAAAACTGGCGGATTAAACGTTAGGGTAATTTTTTTTATGAAAGCTACTAACATAGGCCCCAGTGTTGCTAATATTATATATGTGAGCATGAGATAAAAAGTGGCACTGTGTGCTCATTTGCATGTCATTTCCCAGAATCCCTTGCTGCAGTGGAAGTGCTGTTTGCTGGGTGATAATGGTGAAAGACAGGGTTGCAGACCTGTCTAAGACATGCAAATGAATATACAGGAATATTTACAGTTGCTTTATATATTTATATATATATATATATATATATATATATATATATATATATATATATATTTATATATTTATATTTGCTGCAATATCTCACCACATTGAAACATGCCCAAAGTTCTACTACGAGTTCTTAAACATTTACATTACGGAAATATGTGGTTCATTTTCATCTAGAGTTCACCTTATTGCTCATCAGTTAATAAAAAAACATTGGAACTAATGACTGAAACACATCTATTTAAGGTCCTGTAAATGGGTAAAGCTGTTGCAGCTGGTTCGGTCAATTATATTATTTGTCAGGTAGTAATATCTTTAATAGACTACATGAAAATTCTCCATACTGTAGGTTTACTTACTGCAGTAAATGAGCTTAAAAGACTTTAGAAGAACAAATTGGTCGATGAAACTATTTAAACATATAAAGTATGTTGATCCATTAAGTGCATCACACCCTGCAAAAGATTATAAGTTAACAGATAAGGGGAAAACTCAGTGCCTCAAATCACCACTAAAATGTTTGTGAACCACCAGTTTGAGAACACCAGCCCAATTAAGGAGTAACATATAAAAAAAATGCAGTCTGTGTTGTAAAAACTTTTGAATAGTTGTATGTGTTACAGTAATTGCATAGTTGTTATGTTGCATTCTTACAACTGTATAAAGAGTAGTGATCAAATCAATTATTTGTACAGAATAAATGTCATATGTGCACGCCTAAAAAGACTAAGGGGTTAGTAGCCTTCATAACCCACTTATCAAGGTTTTTTAGCTGTTATCAGCCAAAAATGCCTACAGCGATTCAGAAAGCCATGATAAGTGGGCTGAATCGCCATTTTTTGCTGTCGTCCAAAACACACCGCCAAGTGAGATGGAATAAGCCACTTATCGGCAGGTTTTGAAACTTGTGGAATTCTAGAAGCCTCGATTAGCTTATCGAGGCTAATCGCAGCTCTAGAATGGCAATTTCCTCCCAAATTCCTCTCGCCAGAAAAAGTTGGCGTGAAGCTAGTGAGAAGCTTCTTAGGCAGCGGTGAGAGAGGGACTTAAAAAAATGCATCTTTCCTGCATCGGATTGATGCCGGGGGTCTCCGGAGCTGATACACATGAATACCAGCACCGCAGGCCCCCTGCATGAATCAGATGCATGAAAAATGCATTTACAGGCAACTTTATTACTTTAGCGGCTAGCCGCTAACACAATTAAAGGGTTAACAACCAGTGGCATGCTTATTGTGGGTAGCAGGGATGGGTGAAGGTGGTATTTGGCCATTGGTGGGTGTTTAGGTCTTGCGGTGGGTGTCACGGGAGGACAGGTTCTACAACACCTTTTTATAACCGGGATCATTTGATTGAGCAAAACAAGATGGTAAAATAAATGGTAATCTATTTCTCGTAAAAGACAGACACATAAAGTTGTAAATGCATTTTTCATACATCTGATTCATGCAGGGGGCATGAAACTGTTTTGGGCATGCAATGCCTGCTGCGACCGCTACGTTCTAAAAATCTGGACTTAGAAAATGTTCTGCCTTGAAAATCTTTGAAGCCAGCTTGCGTCTATTCAGTTCTGAGCATCTTCGAATTTGCCGCTGTTGGTTTGGCGCTTGGAATCTGTGCTCCCCATTGGCTGCAGGTTCTCTTAAGTTTTCAGGCTTTCAGGGTTTCACGTTTAGGGTACAGATAAATACAGTGACAGGCAATGCGTTTTTTGGCAAATGCTTGCTTACAATAGATTGTTATTTTTTTCTATTTCTGTTTATTGTTTTCACTAAATTATTTGGTATTTGGATAGTTTATTTTTATTACATTTTAGGATTGGTTAGCGGTTTTATTTCTTGAATAGTTTTGTTGGTTAGGTGTGTTTTTAAATGTATTCTAGTATTTTAGTATAACATCATTTTTATTCGTTACGGTTTTGGTGTTAGTGAAGTGTAGTTGAGGCTTTTTAGTTCTTTTATTGTTAGTGTGTATAGGTGCTTGTGTATTTCTTTAATTGTTGTGTATTGTTGTGCTTGATGATTTTTTTATAGGTTAGCCATTGACTGCAATAGTGGTTTATCATGCCCATATTATATTATTATGCTGTACCACTGTGCCAATCAATGGGTAGAGGTTAAGGCTTTCTGGGGGATAGCGGACTAGTTAACCCTTTCCTTACCATAGCAGTTCCCACCGCTATGGTAGTGAAGGGATTAAATCCTTCTGCAACTTTCCCAGCAGGCCTGCCCATCCACCCTGGGGCTACAGCCCCCTTCATCCACCCCCTCTGCCCCCAATAATCAGGCTATTGCAGTTGAACTACTTCATTGCCTTAGCAGCTAGCCGCTAAGGTAATGAGGCAGCTTTAATAACAATTTTCTGTATCTCAGGAAGCAAGGGGTCCCCGGACATGAAATCAATGCGGTTCTGCTCTGGAGACCCCCTGCTCATGTACACGTTTATTAACATTTTTATTAAATTCCTGCTATCGCTGGCGAGATATACGCAAGGAGGGGTGGCCCTCTCTGTGCAGCTCTGTATGGTGTCCCGCCCATATCGCTGCAGATCCACGGGCGAGATATTTTGAGAGATGCGAATATCACATCGCTGCTCCTCACCAGTTTTGGTCATTTAGCTATCGCCGGTCTTCAGAGTCTTTCTGAACACCGTGTTAACTTTACAGACAAAACTGGCAGCATAACAAGCCCAGCGGGACATTTTATGAAGGCTACTAGCATAGGCCCCTAACACTTTAAGCAGATATCTGTCTGCTACAGAATGACAAATAAAGGAAAGAATCACTGTAGGGTATATCAATTTTTTATAATACAGTGGCGGCAGAGTTTATTCTAACTCGGCCGCCACCGCAAAGTGCGGGCAGACGCGGCTTACTTGTTTTTTTTTTTCGGCGTGCCACGCGTCAGCCGGGCGCCGGTCACGTGCGCCTGGCGTCCCGAGGACGCCAGGCATCCCCGAAGACGCCAGGCATCCCGAAGACGCCAGGCATCCCCGAAGGAGGCTGCAGGTAAGGGGGTATTTTATTTTTGGGAGCGTGAAGCGGGCCGGAACAGCCAGGGGGTCGCGAGGGGAAAGGAAGGGGGAGGGGAAGATGCGGCTAGGGTGGACTGGTGCACGGCCACGTTCGGCGCCAGCCCGTAATGACGCGTGGGGCAAGACGGGTAAAAGTTAGAATAGGATGTGCCGCAGCTGTACATGTTATGGATTAAACATGAGAGTTCATGCTATAGATAGAATAATAGTGTATAGATCAGGGGTGGCCACCAACAGGTCAGGTTTTAAGGATATCCCTGCTTCATCACAGGTGGCTCAATCAGTGGCTCAGTCAAATAAGTTGTCTCTTCTTCACATATACAGTAGGCTACATAAACATGAATATTTAAAGCTACAAACATGGGAAAATGGGGAAATTAAATGCACCTCTGATTAAGACAATCTTTAACATACCTTATTCTTTTTTTAGAAACAATATTGCTTTCCACAAATCTCATTTCCCTTTAAGTTAACTTTTGCTGGCGCAATTTCAAAAATGCATCCATTTAATTTTTCAATTTATCATGCAACCTTGAACTGAAAAGATAATTCCTATCAGAAACCTGACCTTTAGATCAGTTGGGCCTTATCTTATTTTCTCATATTTTTTGCTTTCACCTTTGAAAAATGCAAAAGGCATTGGAAAGTCCTTCTAAAAGCAGCAAATCCCAAATATTTTCTAAGTAGCAATGATCTTCCTGGCACATTAGAGTTTAAATATCTGGTCTCGAGTGTTGTTGAAATCAGCCTTCCACATTACGGGTTTTTCCCCAGAATACAACAAAAGTCATTCAGTACATATACACGGTCAGCCTCAGATTTGTCTCACTGGGAGTTCGCATGTATTTTTAACTCCCTTCAATTGTTAATGTATTCCTCAAATGAGATGCATCACCTTGAAGAATGACTTTTTGTCCCCTGGGAATAAGCCAAACAACTATTTCATTCACTATGATAATCAGTTCTACCTCCAGCAATATATGAAACTCAAATTTAATAGGCACTTGTGATTAGTTTTTAAGACAGCGAGTCATCACTGCCCTTTGTAAAAAAAAAAAAAAGCTAAAAAGTAGCAAATAAAAGGAAACAGATGTTTTTGCTCTTAGGATTCATTAACATTTCTGATTATGCATAATAAATATTATTATCCTCAATATGCTCCTTATAAAACTTCAGAGTTTATTTGTCAATAAAAGATTTCAAATGGCATAACGAAAATAGCCATAATATGTAGAGATGGGGGAGTTTGGGAGGCCTCCCTCAATCCGAACCACAGCTCTGCCCAATGTCCCTAAGTTGAAACAAAATGCTGGTAGAACGCTTGTTCTCAGAGCCTAACCCTTAAGGGCATGCGCTTCTCTCCTCATTTGGCAGCAGGTAGTATAAGGCAGGGAGAGAGCTGACTGAGCTTGCCAGTAGGGAAAGAGGACAGGGCGAACTGATCTAGCCTGATTAAATATATATTAAATAAATAAACAATACAAATATTCAATTAATTACATTCTTAATGCTGTGTATTATATATGTCTCTTTATGGACACTGTTAACAAACAATTATTAAGAACCTATGACATTGTAGTTAAAGGCACAGAAAAAACTGGAGGAATTACTAACAAAATTAAGATAAGAAAATATCTCATGACAAAGTAATTACTGAAGAGACGACAAGAAATGAAGTAATCCCAAGGCGCAAGAATAAGAATTGAATATGCAAAGCTGTACACGACAATCCGGAAAATACAACTGAGAATGTAGGAAAATGTAATTGTGATATGGTGAAAACATAGTCTTCGAATTTTCACCATATCTTTATTTATATAGCGCCCACAGTGTACTCAGTGCTTTCTAAAGACAATATGGTAAAGAGAATTATAATACAATAAGCACAATAAAGTCAGACAGTAGGAACGGAAATCCCTGCTCTGGAGAGCTTACAATCTACGTGGTATGTTGGGAGACTTACAGAGACAGCAGGTGATGGAATAAGTACAGTAGATGGCAGTGCTTGGAAGGAGTGACTGTGGAACAGTAGCCATGTGTCCCGGCTATTTAGGATGCTTCGTTTAAAAGGTTTGTGTTCAGGTTTGTCTTGAAGATGGGGAGAAAAGGTGATTGGCGTATACCGCGTTTGAGGGAGTTCCACAGATTTATTTGTTTATACAATGTTTTACCAGGAAGTAATCCATTGAGAGTTACATCTCGTTTTCAAGTATGTCCTGGGCCCAGAGTTAAAACAAATAATACTGTACATGGTTACAAATACAGTTACATAAATGAACAGGGTATACATTGTATACAAGACATTGCATGCACAGTTAATGAAAATATATATTATGGGCGTATGAAACAGTTACAGACCAGATTAAAATGGGAGACAGCCTTACATTTGAAAGAACTTCAACTGGTGGTGGATGTGAGAGTCTCCGGTAGGTTGCTCCAGTTTTGGGGTGCACGGAAAGAGAAGGAGGAACGGCCGGATACTTTGTTAAGCCTTGGGATCATGAACAGTCTTTTGGAATCAGATCTCGGATAAGTGCTGCATGTGGTAGGGATGAGGAGCTTGTCCAGATAGTTGGGTAGCTTGCCCATAAAGAATTTAAAGGCAAGATAGGAAAGGTGAACTTTGTGCCTAGACTCGAGTGATGACCAATCTAGTTCTTTGAGCATTTCGCAGTGATGTGTGTTGTAGTTGCATTGGAGAACAAAATGACAAATTGAATTGTAGAGGGTGCCAAGTTTGCTTAGGTGGGTTTGAGGTGCCGAGCCATTTACTATGTCTCCATAGTCAATAATTGGCATTAGCATCTGCTGTGCGATACGTTTTCTGACCAGGAGACTTAGGGAGGATTTGTTCCTTTAAAGTACCCATAGTTTGGCATAGGTCTTGGTTGTCAGGGTATCAAAGTGCATCCCGAATGTTAAGTGGGAGTCAAACCATATGCCCTAAGGTGCAGTGAGGGAAAATGGTCTAAGACGAGTGAGCTGCAGAGTTGAAAGGGGTGGCCAGGAGACAGTTATGTGTAAAGCGCAGGAGACAAAACAGGGGCTTAGCCAGAAATCAAAGCGATATGTAGGAAGAAACAGATGAGTGTAGAGCCTTAAAGGTAAGGAGGAGAACTTTGCAGGTGATCCGAAATTTGATGGGAAGCCAGAAAAGGGATTTAAGGAAGAAATGAGCAGATACTGTTTTGGGAAAAAGTGAAATTATTCTAGCAGCCAAATTTTGCATTGAATCCAGGGGAGAACGTTGGGAGGCAGGGAGGCCTTTCAGCACTCTGTTACAATAATCCAGACAGGAGAGAATAAAGGCATACATTATAGTTTTAGCAGTAGATTGACAGAGGAAAGGGAAGTTCTTGGTAATATTACGGAGGAGGAAGAAGCGCCAAATTATGGCCATGTCGTAAATGTGAATCAAAAAGGAAAGGAGAGACTCAAATGACACTCCTGGGCAATGTGCTTTGGCGACAGGATAGATGGTAGTACCATTTACTGTGATGAAATAGGGGGGTATTAGGCCAGATTTAGAGGGAAATATGAGCCCAGTTTTAGACATGATAAAGTTAAGGCAGTGGAGCGCCATCCACAAGGATATAGCCAGGAGACATTCCGAGACTCTGGACTTGATTGCAAGAGTGAGGGTAGACTATTAAATATAACAAAAGCTTAAAGAAGAAAAAGCCGTGACCTATGATTCCGAAAGAAGCCATTCATTGAACTCAAACAAGAGAATGGATCAATAATAAAAGACTGTGCACTTATCATAAAAAGAGTTAAGGACCTCTACATGAAATTGGGCGAGAACACAGATAACAAAGGGCATAATCCAGCACAGAGCAAGCAAGAAGATGCCCCCCAGTGATGTGTCTATCCAGAAGAAGTGGCAAAAGCAATGAAATCACTTACAAGATTTTTACAAAAATACTCACTAATCGGCTAGAAGAGACCCTAGACTTTACCCAGCCTAGAGAAGAAATATGATTTTCCATACACAATTACAACACAATTCGTCCAGAGTCACAGCTCGCAACAGATCTCGCGGGAACTAAATTAATATAACAAATATACAAAACTTTATTCAGGACATACTGAAAAATACAAAAGGGTCTTTCCACACATTTTACTCCAAATGGCGCTACCTCATGGAGTAAAGAGTGGAGGATGAATAAACATATAAATGCCCCACTCCCAACAACAAACTATCACATCAACTTCAAAAGCCCCAGGTAAATGAAATGAATTAATTGGGGTGAACAGATGCATTGCATCAGTAAGTAATCATATTAATCAATCCATATAGTAAACAGTGACCACAATTGTCGTCATAATGTTAAACATTGGAATAAGCTATAGAGCAACATAACTGTAATGCATAAATGGGGCAGTCCAATATAGGGCTTGGGCAATAGCCTGTAGTTATAAATAATAGAAAGAGACCACAAATTTGGCAAGACAAAGACCCCATAGCCACCTACTGTACGTTCCCGGTTCCTGGACTCCACACAGAGTTGGAGTTAGTGCCAGAGATAGACACATGTTGGGATCTGCCTGATAGGTAGGAATGAAAGAAGTTTAAAGCATATTTCCCTATTCTAGAGCACTGAAGTTTGTTAAGCAAGATAACATGATCAACAGTATCAAAAGCCTTTGCAAAATCTAGGAATATTGCACCAGTAAGTTTTCCCAGTTCCATTTAACACTGGGTCTCATGGCAAACTTTTAGGAGGGCTTTTACTGTGGAGTGTTTGGGGAGAAAGACAGATTGGAATTGGCTAGTGAAATTTGTCTTGGTATAGTAATCGCTTTGTATAGTATTGGGAGAAGAGAGATTGGCCTGTATTTGAGTTTTTGTCCCCACTTTTGGAGATTTGGACAACTCTGGCAGTTTTCAAGGTTTTAGGGATATGGCCTGTGGACAGAATAGAGCTGATTGGGGAGACAAACGGTTTGGCAATGGTGGGGGCACCAAGTCGTAGGAGCTTAGATTGCAGTACAGTAGGTCAGATCCACATTGACTGCTTAGTTTTAATTTGAGGAGCGCTTGTGTAATCTCTTCCAATACTGGGACAAATTGAAAATTGTGGGCAGTGTTGGGAGAGGGTGGAGCTATAAGGGTACTCCCAGATTAAGCTTCATGTTTGTAGTTCTGGTTGCGTTTTGCTAATAAATTAGTAGCACACTCACAAAGTATTCATTAAATGCATTTACAATGTCAGTGGGATTTGTCAGAGATATATCATCCTTAATGATATTACATAGTTGTTGATTGCTAGAAGGCTGGAATATATATTTTTGATGACCTTCCAGAAGTTAGCTGAATTTGATGTATTATGGTGAAGAATGTCAGAGTAATATTGAGCTTTTGCATGTCTTGCTTGACGTGGGCATATATTCCATAGGAATCTGTAGTTATTAATAGCCTTGGTAGTGCCAGTTACTTTGTAGCTTTTCCACAAGGCATCCCTAAAGTGGAAGAGTGCTATAAGGTCAGTTATAGCCCATGGAAGGTGGGCCCCCATTCTCTTATTCTGCGTAGTAGAGCATGGGTATCACAGAGTTTTAGGAACTCTCATTGGAAATAATCGAGCTCAGAATCGGGATCAGGTATTAAGTCGATTCTGTACAGAGGTCAGTTGGTAAGATCAGCCAGAAACTGTTGTGGGTTAAATGTTTTAGTGCAGGGTTTCCCAACTCCAGTCCTCCAGGACCACTAACAGTGCAGGTTTTACAGATACCCAATGCAATATGGGTTGGTGCAACGCACAGCAAAAAAAGGGGGTGATGGCAGGTCTGGCAAAAATGTTTCTTTATTATGTGGACATAAAAACAGAAGGCTGCAACCTTCTACGCGTTTCGTGCAGACAAATTGCACTTTATCAAGAAGTGTATCAACATGGTATATAGCAGGTATATATAGGGGCACAGTCTGCCGATGTTGGCGCCAAAACTCACTAATTGAAAGCCTCAAGCTACTTAAACTGCTTAAACAAATAGTGTATAGCTGTGAGGGCATGTGGGGATGGCTAATTACCTGTTGGCACTCGCAGGAGAGCCGCCTCCAACCACCAAGCTCGGTGACACGCACCGCACTGCAATGGAGGGCCAAATCTCGCGAGATGCGCCTCATGCAAGCCACGTTCATGCCGCGCATGCGCAGAGCAAAGTATGTCATAAATCAGTCAGGAATCACAAGAGCAATGCCCCCAGAGTACTATGTGCTCGCGCATGCGTCCCTATACCCGTTGGTGACTGGAAAAATTGTGTATACCCCACCACATAATGAGGATGTTAATGGAGATGCCTATAAAACATGATGACACTCACATTATTTGTCCATGGTGCGGTGGGGGGGGAAAAGGAGGGGGGGGGGGGGAAAGGGGGGAAAAGAAAAAGAAGAAAAAGAGGGGTAAGGAAAAGGAGGAATAGGAGGGTGGGGGAGAAAAGAACGAAAGAAACGTGGAAAAGAAGGAAAAGGGAGAGAAGGAAGGGAAAGGGAAAGATAAAAAAGGGGAGAAAATAGAAGGGAAGGGGAGGGGGAAAAAGAAAAGAAAGAAGGGGGGGGAGAGGGGAAGGGAGGGAAAGAAGAGAAAAGAGGGGGGGAAAAAGGGGGAGGGGGAAAAGGGGAGGAGGGGGGAAAAAAGAAAGAAAAAGAGCTGAGGGGAAAAAAAGAAGGAAGAGAAAAAAACAAGAAGAAAAAAGAAAAAATTAGAGAAAAATGTTTGGAAAAATGGGGGAGGAGGGATGGGAAAACTCAATGTTCTAAAGTGTATGCATTGTTCACGTTGGGGGCCAAATTGGGCAGACTGTACATCACGTATACAAAACATACATTGATTGTGACCTTAAAAACAAAAGATATACATATATGATCAGACATAGTACAACATATTTGTGAAATTCTAACTTATACCTATATTAAAAACATATAAGCAGCCTTCCAGAGGGGACAAATCTCTGACTGAGTCTTCTCTTGAGGATAATCCCCAAGCGAACACTTTTGATGTAATCACACCTCTAGCTTCTTGTGATATCTCCCCACAACAGGTTACACTTGAGTCCTTTCAAGATATTTGTGCTTTAAGAGACCTGAATGATCTTGCCGAATTAAGTAATTATGTGGAGGATTCCCAGACTTATACATTGACAGACTGGGATTCAAAACTTAGAGAAAAATCAGTGTTTTATCCTTCCTTTGTGAAAGGCCCTTATCTGTCAATGTTTGAAAATCTGGTGATTCGTGACCTTAGGTTATTGGCACATGGTTTCTCATTTTCAAGTATTAATGATGACAATTTGGATAGGGAGGAACGTTTGGCCATCAAAACATTACAGAGTAATCCAATGTTGGTAATTAAAAATGCTGATAAAGGAGGGGCGGTGGTGGTTCAGAGTAGGACAAACTATCTCAAGGAAGCTTACCGCCAACTTGGGGATGAGTCCTCCTACTCTGAACTACCACATGATCCAACTCCAACCTTCTTGAAGGAATTATCTAATCTTATTGATTTGGGTTCAGCAACACAAGTTCTCAACAAAAAAGAGATTGGATTTTTGGTCAATCCCCATCCCATTATCCCAGTTTTCCACCATCTCCCAAAGATCCATAAGACGTTGGTCGACCCTCCTGGTCGTCCAATTGTCTCCAGTATTGGATCTTTGGGAGATGGCTTATCCCGTTATGTCAATGCCTATTTACAACCCTTTGTGAGGGCTCTGCCCTCCTTCGTCCTTGACTCTGGTGATTTGTTGGTACAATTACAGGATATCCCATGGAAATCTGATTACCTTTGGGTAACTATGGATGTGGTCTCCCTGTATACAATTATTGAGCACGATCTGGGGTTAGCAGCTGTTTGCCACTTCATTGAATGTCCAGGAAGCTCCATGTTAATGACCACATTTATCACGGAATCTATTCTTTTTCTTCTCACACACAATTATTTTCTTTTTGAGCACCAGTTTTATTTACAACGACGGGGAACAGCAATGGGGACAAGTTTTGCCCCCTCCTATGCGCATCTGTTTATGGGGTGGTGGGAGCACGTTTTCATATACAATGCCACTAATAAATTTAGACACAATATTGTTTTTTTCAAACGTTTTATCGATGATTTGATTATAATTTGGCACGGGAGCACTGACACATTAGAAGCATTTTTTGAATACGTTAACAATAATGATCTTAATATTCAATTTACCACCAACTTCAATGCACACCACATCAGCTTCCTGGACATTCTACTTTATGTAGATATGGACCAAAAAATTCAAACAGACACCTTTAGAAAAAGCAATTCCAGAAATACCATTCTTAGGGCGGACAGTTGTCACCCCAGATCGGTGATTACTGGCATTCCCAAAAGCCAGTACCTCAGACTGAGGAGGAACTGTTCTACATTAGATGGTTTCCTGACTCAGTCTGAGGCTCTCACCAATCGGTTTCTTGAAAGGGGTTACGACAGGGAGGCCTTGGAATCCATAGTGGGAGAAATAATGGAAATAGATAGAGATACACTACTCCCCACCAGGGAGTCAAGGACGAAGGATGTTAGTCAAAAAAGTGGTAAAGCAAGCAATAAAAAATTGGGAAACACATCCCCCTTGTTTATTTCCCAATACAGTAAGGCCAGCAGCCAAGTAAATAAAATAATCAACAAACATTGGGGTCTACTACGTATGGATCCCATCTTGGGGGAGTATACCAAAATGGGACCCAAAATTGTCTACAGGAAGGCTAAGACCATTGCCAATTACCTATCTCCGAGTGTCATCCCAGATATTAGGACCAATACAAACACATTTAATAGAAAGGGCTCCTTCAGGTGCAATAATTGCAATATGTGTCGGTACATGAAACCTTCCAGATTTGTCTTTTCCCACAGCCCACATAGACGTTTCAACATTAACAACTTTATTGATTGCAACACATCTTTTGTGGTCTATGTAATAAGTTGTGGCTGTGGGAAAAGATATGTCGGAAGGACAACAAGGTCCCTCAAGATTAGAATGCAAGAGCATTTTAGACTCATTAAGAGGGGAGACTTGGCGCACCCGGTCTCAAAGCACTTCATAGAATGCACCAAGGGCGGCCCCGAAAGCTTTTCATTTATGGGAATTGAGAGAATTTTACCCAAAATGAGGGGCGGCGATTTGACACAACGGTTAGATTGTAGGGAATCATTCTGGATTTTCATGCTAAAAACCCGTTATCCAGATGGAATTAACATTGAATGGAGCATTAATCATTTTTTGAAATAATCCATGGTCAGATTTCTCTAGATTTTTATGTAGTATGCATAGTCTCACCGCTCCAAGGTCATCGATGTTTTACATTATGTGCATTAACCGTAACAACTTTGTATCTCTGTATTTGACTAATTAATCTATAATGCTCAAAGAATGTTTTGGACTGTATGAAATTATTATGGGGACAATTATCAGCAACTTAAGTCTAACCACATTCCCATTTATTGGATAAACCGAACAAGTATTAATGTATGTAACTTTTTTCCTTTCACGGTTTGAAAAAACTTAAAAAACTTAAAAAACTGAATATATGTATTTTCCATTTAGTAGTCATCCTCTGTTCTTCTGGAAGGCTGCTTATATGTTTTTAATATAGGTATAAGTTAGAATTTCACAAATATGTTGTACTATGTCTGATCATATATGTATATCTTTTGTTTTTAAGGTCACAATCAATGTATGTTTTGTATATGTGATGTACAGTCTGCCCAATTTGGCCCCCAACGTGAACAATGCATACACTTTAGAACATTGAGTTTTCCCATCCCTCCTCCCCCATTTTTCCAAACATTTTTCTCTAATTTTTTCTTTTTTCTTCTTGTTTTTTTCTCTTCCTTCTTTTTATCCCCTCAGCTCTTTTTCTTTCTTTTTTCCCCCCTCCTCCCCTTTTCCCCCTCCCCCTTTTTCCCCCCTCTTTTCTCTTCTTTCCCTCCCTTCCCCTCTCCCCTCCCTTCTTTCTTTTCTTTTTCCCCCTCCCCTTCCCTTCTATTTTCTCCCCTTTTTTATCTTTCCCTTTCCCTTCCTTCTCTCCCTTTTCCTTCTTTTCCACGTTTCTTTCGTTCTTTTCTCCCCCACCCTCCTATTCCTCCTTTTCCTTACCCCTCTTTTTCTTCTTTTTCTTTTCCCCCCTTTCCCCCCCCCCCCTCCTTTTTCCCCCCCACCGCACCATGGACAAATAATGTGAGTGTCATCATGTTTTATAGGCATCTCCATTAACATCCTCATTATGTGGTGGGGTATACACAATTTTTCCAGTCACCAACGGGCATAGGGACGCATGCGCGAGCACATAGTACTCTGGGGGCATTGCTCTTGTGATTCCTGACTGATTTATGACATACTTTGCTCTGCGCATGCGCGGCATGAACGTGGCTTGCATGAGGCGCATCTCGCGAGATTTGGCCCTCCATTGCAGTGCGGTGCGTGTCACCGAGCTTGGTGGTTGGAGGCGGCTCTCCTGCGAGTGCCAACAGGTAATTAGCCATCCCCACATGCCCTCACAGCTATACACTATTTGTTTAAGCAGTTTAAGTAGCTTGAGGCTTTCAATTAGTGAGTTTTGGCGCCAAAATCGGCAGACTGTGCCCCTATATATACCTGCTATATACCATGTTGATACACTTCTTGATAAAGTGCAATTTGTCTGCACGAAACGCGTAGAAGGTTGCAGCCTTCTGTTTTTATGTCCACATAATAAAGAAACATTTTTGCCAGACCTGCCATCACCCCCTTTTTTTGCTGTGCGTTGCACCAACCCATATTGCATTGGACTTCTCCCTATTGGCAACTGCACGCAGACTGAGAAGGACTACAGGTGACACATTCGTGAGTACTTACCTGGGGCCAGCCCAATGAGGTTAGGGGGGGTGTCTTTGTGCATTTACCCCTGCCTTCAGGGCAACTGGAGCTCTTTATTAGGTTTCAATATTTCATGTCCCAGAAGTGTCCCTCTCATATACTCAGTAATGGGATTCCATGCTTGAGCACCAAATCACCTTTACTGTAGGTTTTACAGATACCCCTGCTAGAGCACAGGTGGTTTTGTCAAAATGATTGGGCCACCTGTGCTAATGAGAGGCTAACCTTAAATCCTCCACTGTTAGCGGCCCTTGAGGACTGGAGTTGGGAACCTCTGTTCTAGTGAGTAGAACTTTAGGGCTTGATTGGGGTGGTCTGATTTTCCTTATACGCCATGCACCATCTCTCTCCACATTTAAGACGAACCTTAATATTCACATCTTAAATGAAGCACTTCAATAGCCTAGACTCAAGTCTACTGAGTCACACCCAAAGTGACTCCTACCAATGACTGCCATCAACTGCACTTATTCCCTCACCTGCTGTCTCTGTAAGTCTCCCATCACACCACTTACATTGTAAACTCTCCGGGGCAAGGATTGCCTTTCCTATTGTCTGATCTTATTTGTTGAGCTTATTGTTCTATAATTTCCTGTATGTCTTTATTTATATAGCGCCATTCATGTACATAGTGCTTCAAAGCAGTAATAAATGTGACAATCATATAAATAACAAATAATACAAATAACACATAGTGGGACGAGGTGCTTCAGACATAAAAGTAACATTTAGGAAAAGGAGTCCCTGCTCTGAAGAGCTTACAATCTAATAAGTAGGTAGGAAGAACGTAAAGAGACAGTAGGAGGGTGTTCTCGTAAGTGCATCTGCAAGAGGCCAAGGTTTATGTATGAGGGGTAAAGTATCAGCCATGGAGCAACTTGTATGCTTCATTAAGCAGGTGTTTTTTAAGGTGGATCTTAAAGGTGGATAGAGAGGGTGCTAGTCGGGTATTGAGGGGGAGGGCATTCCAGAGGTGTGGGGCACTCTGTGAGAGATGTTTAAAGATGGGAGAGGGCTTTAGATACAAAAGGGGTAGAGAGAAGACATCCTTGGGCAGAACACAAGAGTCAGGATTGTGTACAGTATAGCGAGAAATTTGGGCTGAGATGTAAAGAGGAACAAAAGAGTGTAAAACTTTAAAAGTGAGGAGGAGAATTGAGTGTGTGAAACGGGATTTGATAGGAAGCCAGGAGACGGATTTCAGCAGGGGAGACGCTGAGACCGATTTAGGAAAGAGTAGAGTGATTCTGGCAGCAGCATTTAGAATTGATTGTAGGGGAGACAATTGAGAGGCAGAAAGACTGGACAGCAGGAGGTTACAGTAATCGAGACAGGAGAGAATGAGGGTCTATGTCAGAGTTTTAGCAGTCGAACAACAGAGGAAAGGGCATATCTGTGTAAAAAAAAATTGGGGGGGGGGGGAATGACAGGTTTTACCTACCTTTTGAATGTGAGAGGAGAATATGAGAGAAGAGTCGAGTGTGACCCCTAGGCAGCATGCTTGGGCTACTGGGTGAATGACAGTACTTCCAACAGTAATGTTGAAGGAGGTAGTAGGGCCAGGTTTGGGAAGAGATATGAGGAGCTCTGTTTTTGACATGTTAAGTTTAAGTAGGAGGCGGGCCATCCAGGATGATACAGATGCAGCGGCCGTGATTTGAACATTTCTCGCAGCCGTTTTTCTAAAGTTTGCTATATTCCATGTGTGATTCACTCATTATTCTCAGCGACCGCTATCGTTAACGCAGCCAATCACACCACTAACACCTGTGTTTAGCATTGTTGATTTCTTTGAATTACCTGGATTCTGATTTGTTTGGGTGCAGTTCTTTGCGTATCCACTAGGTGACAAAATGAATCCCCTATCCAGTGCATACACTGGCGACACACTTTATTCGAGCTCGGCTAGTCCCACGAATTCGGGTATACCCGGGTGTATTGAGGTTTGTGACTGTTTTCTGCCCGAGTGCATTGAGGTATTTTCCAGGCAGGGATTGAAGCATTTTATTCCCGCTGGCTGCAATACTGCACAGTATATATATATATATACTGCATTACAATTCATGAATTTATGCCATCTGGTAGACACGCGAAGCATTGCAGCCTATTAAATCCTAATCATTATCATTTAACAGATCAGCCGCCCGTCAGCCAGGCATGAACCCAGGCTGGGAAGGCAAACGCAACGGGGCTTGTCAGAGGTGAGGAGCGGCGCATTCCAGGTATCTGCCAGGTACATACTGGGTATTTGCTCGAATAAAGTGTGTCGGTGCAGTAGCAGAGTTACTGTACTGTATGTGTCAATTTACAGGTGTTTAAAAACCAGATAAAAAGAGAGGCCACCACAGTGATCCATTTTTAAATGACCTTGGTTGCTGAAGGCGCTGAAGACGTTATCAAATTTAGGCGTTTTCATAATTTCAGTTTAAACACAATGTTTGGTACATTATTCTCAATTGCTGTGCACGCACCATTGTTGTATAGACCGAGCCTGTACACTCAACATCATGCCAAGTCTTTATTCAAAATCGAAAGTCAGTTACGCATATCTAATATTTTCTGCAATTAATACTGGGACAGATAAGAAGGCAACTTTAGCAGAGATATATCATCATATCATTGAGAACTAAGATTATTTCAAATTTTCACCTAACCATCGTGGATGGAAGTATTCGATAAGGCAAACTTTAACTAATGAGGATTGTTTTTTTCGCACTGCCCCTCCTGAGGGAGATACAGTGGCGGCACGCTTTATTCTAATGCGGCCGCCACCGCGGTGTGGGGAGAGTCGCGATTAGCCGGCGGCTCGTTTGGGGATTTCCCTGGCGCATGCGGCGCGTCACCCTGGCACCGGTCACACGTTCCAGGGTCCCCCGGCATCCCCGAAGCCTGCAGAGGCAGCAGGGGTAAGGGGGAAGTTGCGCATAGCAGCGTGCAGCCAGGGGTTCGGGGAAGGGGAAGGGGAGCCAGCTGAGAAAAGTCCCGTTCATAACGGGCAAATGTTAGAATAAACTGTGTCGGTGCAGTAGCAGGGGTTATTGGTCTATGCTACCAGGTTTTGCCGGTATGTTTGCTGATGGCAACTTCAAAAGGAGAAAGGTCGGGTTTAATCCATTTAAGATTCGTATTTCCCGTCCCCGCAATGTACCAACCTCGGCTTGCCAATACGATTGCAATAACGGGCCGGCCGTCACTGACTTCACTGAAATCTAGTGAACCCGCCTGATTACAATCCTTGCTACCTGACCCCACCTGTCAACAATGATTGCTATCTGGCCCCATCTGACTACCAGCTTCTGCAGTCAACTGTCAACTATAATACAGATGACATGAGTGACCCCAGCTTCTATGTACAATACACCCCGGCTTGCCAATACGATTGCAATAGCTGTCCGACTGTCACTGAAAACCTAGTGAACCCGCCTGATTACAATCATTGCTACCTGACCCCACCTGATTCATTGCAACCTAGCCACGTCTGATTACAATCATTGCTACCTGGCCCCTGTCTGACTACTAACAGTCACCTGTCAACTATAATGCAGACGACATGGGTGACCCCAGCTTCTACACACAATATACCACTGACATTGGCTCATGACCACTGACATTGGACCCGGTTGGCAAAGTTTATAATGAAGGTAAAAATAATGATTGAGCAAGCTGAGAGACACCGCCAAACCCTGCTGGAGAGACCGCCCAGCCCCGCCGGAGCGAGATATCACCCTGCCCCACTGGAGAGACCGACCTCTTACATGTTGACTTCCCACCCCTTATCCCAGCCAGGAGGTAGCCAGGGGCCCAAAGAAGCTGTCGCTTTAAACTTCCTTTGATTGTGGCTGAAGATTAGTCCAATCATTGCCATTAGAGGTGTATATCTGATGGTTCCACTTCTACCTAATCATACCCCTGAGGAAGTGACGTTATCACAAAATGCGTAGGGTCAGAGGTCACGGAGCCCTGGAGGAAGTCGGAATTACGCTGCATTTGGATCATCTTTACAGCACACGTGGACTGTACGAGAGTGGTCTCTGTGCAATCCTGCACCATCTAGCTATACCTTCACGGAAGGCGGAGGGAGTGTGTGGTTATCCCCTACTTATTCAAGTATACACGGAGGACAAGATCTGCCACTGCTGGGTGTTCACATGCATTGCATCCGATCCTGTTGTAAGTAGGGTTTTGGGTTTTAACCCCTGACGATCCGCTGCAACAGGCTCCTCTGTTTTATAATAAATTAGTTTGATGTTTTCAGACTCTGTGTTCTATGTTTAATGTTGTCTGTCAGTTTTGTTTTTATGTAGATTTGTGTTATTCAACAGTATACACTATGATTTTTTCTTTTGTATCTATCCACATGTCACAGACCAATTGAATGGAGTCTCCACATTGATCTGGATTGGCTGGACTTGCATTCATTTTGGACTCTTTGGACATTACTATATATCATTGTGGGCGCTGGTCTGTATCTGTTTTTTCTTTGTCCTCCATCTGGTGTTGTTTCTACCAGTTATTCCTGGCTGCCCTGTCATATTATATCTTGTTGTTGTATTTGTTTATTTCATTGTTTATTTTATTGATATATTACATTGCACATATTGTATAGGGATTAGCGCTTAATAAGCACATTTCTTCTTGTGTCAACTGTCAACTATAATACAGATGACATGAGTGACCCCAGCTTCTACATACAATACACCCCGGCTTGCCAATACGATTGCAATAGATGGCCAACTGTCACTGAAAACCTTGTGAACCCGCCTGATTACAATCATTGCTACCTGACCCCGCCTGATTACAATCATTGCTACCTGACCCCGCCTGATTACAATCATTGCTACCTGGCCCCTGTCTGACTACCAGCAGTCACCTGTCAACTATAATGCAGACGACATGAGTGACTCCAGCTTCTACACACAATACACCACTGACATTGGCTCATGACCACTGACATTGGCTCACCCGGTTGGCAAAGTTTTATAATGAAGGTAAATATAATGTACTGTACTATACAGTCTTACACTATACAGTATTAGCTTTAATTCCCAATGACACTACAGTAGTGTACAGTATGCTTGTAGACATGCACCATATAGCGCAAGTTGACGCATGCGCAGTACAGGAAATAATAGCATCGATTTTTTTTCAGAATAGAAACTTTGAAATCGAGCAACAAAAGATAAGGATGAAGTTCAATGGAACACTAATTTCGCTTTTTTTAAACGGTGCCTTTTTTACTTTTATACAGTTTGTCAGTAATACCAGTTTCACGCTTTTAAAACTTTGCCACGCTAATATTTTTGACAACACACTACAGTATGCACTGGAGTACTGTACAGTATGGGATCGATTCAATTACTGCACATATCATAGCCTGTACTAAAATTTCACGAGGTGTTTTTTGCTTTTACAGTATTGCACTTCCAGGTTAATGGAAACACTATTGTATGTTACTGTTTTCTTTAATCAATGATGTTGCATTTTGCAGTATACAGTAATTAGACTTTGCTATTTGTGTAATTAATTCAGATAAGAACCCCTAAAAAGAAATATTAATAAATAAATAAAGTCCTGCATTGTGATTTCTCAAGAATGACTTCACTGCCAATTTTACTGTAATTGCAAGTCAGAAAAAAGAAAAAAAAGGCACATTATCTTTGAACCTTTGATTATTGGCTGAGAAATGTATTTACCATTTTCACACGCATGTGCAGGGGTAATACGTCCGGCATTGTGATTTCTCATGAATGACTTCACTGCCAATGTTAATTGCAAGTTTAAAAAAAAAGAGAAAAAAGGCACATTATCTTTGAAACGAAAACAATTTGTTAGGCCCCAAAAAAACTAAACAAAATATGCATTTTAATATGCAAGACGCTTTTAGAGTCAGCAGGAGAAAAAAAAACCCTTTAATATTTTCGTCTAAAAGTAGTACAATAATTTTTAGGCTCGAATCTAATTGCAAAGAAAACAAGTGAACAAAAAATGCATTTAGAAATGCAACAAGCTTATACAAATACTGTAATACAGTAATTACAGAATGAAAACAAAAATATGTACCCTGTAGTGACTGGGGGACTCCGCTTTACACTTTTTGCCTTACCATGGGCATGAGAACTGACAGTGCTTTTTGCTAAACTGAGGCCCGAACTAACTAACCAGCATTGGATCTGTAAAATTCTGTGTCCTTTCTTGTACATTGTAAGGATCCATGCGGCGTCGCATGGTCGGCGCACGCAAACTTACCCTCCATACATCCAGATACCAGCATTGCTCCCAAACCTCTCCCTGGAGCCTGTTGTCATTATAGGAGCGCACTCGTAGCCCTCGCAGACCTAAATGACAACTTCGCTGGCCCTGCCTCCTGGTGGCATCCACGTGATGATGTCATTAGAGCATGACGCGCATAGCGCGCGTGCAGCATGCACCTGTATCACATTAATAATTTCATCAGGAAGACTCCTCACACCAGCCTCCTGCAGCGGAGCATCCTATCAGAACCTGCTCAGTGACATGCCTCCTGCTGTGATTTGTCACAGCTTCCTGTAAATACTCAGCAGAGCCAGAAGCTCATCAGCTGAGCATAATCTCTGTTTGTGCGTGTGCATCTCCAATGTCTGTTCTGTTCTAGCCTTGTCTGCCTTGCCTTGTTACCTGACCCTGCTTGCCTTCGAACTCCGCTCTTCTCCTTTCCTGACCCGGCTACGTTTGACCTTCTGCATCTCTCCATCCCTGACCTTTGCTTACTCTCGATGATCCGCACCTTTCCAATCCTGACCTCGGCTAAAGCTCCCACTATGATCCGTACCCCTCCACTACTGCCCCCGGCAAGTATCAAGACCATTCTCACCTCTACTACACTGACCCAGCTACCTCGACTACTCTACACTCCAGACGCGCTCACGCAGCTGTGGGTTACATTATATATATTACCCCACCTCAGCAGCGTGGTCCCATCTTGTTTGTGGTAAGAACACCGTCACATATATATCCTGTATTCTCATGATGATATCCTTTGAAATCCTTTTCCTCGGCATCGCTGCTTTAGGAAATAAATCAAGCACAGAGGAATGTATATTTGATGTGTATTCGATGTATATTCAATGTACATTGAATCAACAGAAGTGATGGTGTATTTACTGTATAATGTAATGGACCTTGCTCGACAGGTTTAGTATACAGTACGCCCACTTTTAACACCTGCAGCTCATGTCCATGCCCACCAAACAATTCAAATAGAGACACAGTGCATAAAAGGTGACACAAATTGCATAGTCTCCCACATGCTGATCTCTATCTGAACGAGCTCTTGTACAGATCTGTATTGTGCATTTTTTCATCTGCATCCATGGATCAACCCCGATTCTACAGATGCAGGAACCTGCTTTCTTCTGCTGAGCCGACCACGAGAAAGCGAAAGTCAGAAGCTCTTTCCAAGCTAAAGCCAAAGGTTCCTAAAGAAAAGCTTCCGAAGGCTCCCAAGGTAAAGAAGAAAGAGGAGAACTGGCGCACAATCCAATGAAGTGAGTCCCAGGATAAACAAAATTGATAATTTATTAATAAAATAACATCCAACAAACGGAGGAGAGCAACCTCTTACGCGTTTTGTGTATGGTTGTACACTTTATCAAGGAGTATGACAAATAGCTCACATACAGTTCTTTATATACCCTACCTGTGTTTCTTATTTTCGCGCCAAAATTCGACAATAACCGGCGCTTCAAAAGAACGTCATCTTCCCCATGATGCTCCCCCCATCGCATGTGACGGAGCCAACAGTGTAAAGAAGCCTGGCCCTTTGTAAGTGAAGAAGAAAATGGCCAAAATCGACCATGATCAAGTTAATTGGCTGGGCCCCAGAAGTGCCCCTGCAGCCACCAAAGTCGAATTCGACATCCTGGACATTTCACTGCCATCAACCAGCCACGCCCATGTTCGTCCCAAAGTCCCCTGCTCACCTCCGCCAGCACCCAGACACGCCGATATTCATCCCAAAGTCCCCTGCTCACCTCCGCCAGCGTCCAGCCACGCCGATGTTCGTCCCGAAGTTCCCTGCTCACCTCCGTCAGCATCCAGACAAACCGATTTCCGTCTGGATGATACCATCACTCCTTACAAAAAATTCAGCTCTGTCACCCGCATGCTGGATATTTTTAGTGGTATCGAAATAACTGACAACTCCATAGATTATAGAGGGGCAGAATGGAGGCCAAGATGGATCGTATTTTGGAGCGCATGGAGAATATGGATAGGTGCATGGGTGTTCATCTGGATAAGATTGAGAGGAACATCACGGGGCTCTATTCTTCTCTTGGAGTCCCTGCCCTTGTATGTCCGACGCAAGAGCAGGAGGGTGACATGGTGGCTCCTTATTCTCCCATGGAGGAACCGTATACTCCCCCTCCCATGCACCCTCTCAATCCCTCGATTTGATCTTCACACTTCCAGGATACACACATACCCTTCAGTTGGAGCCGATGACAACCCCTGTAAGTCCACGACAGGAGGAAAGCATCCTCCCGACCATCTACCACTGCCCGCTGCCAGAAGGCCAGCACCCAGGATTGTACTGGTACCAGACATCATGCTGAGAGATCTGCACCCGAGCGTCCATGAGAAATACAAGATCAGCTGTGGTGGTCTTCCTCAGAAATATGCCCAGTTCATCTTTAAACACCACGTAAATTTTGAGATGTACAGCGAGTGGACCAAAAATGTAAATTATGAAAGCAATAAACACAAGATGGGTCTTCCTGCAAATTTAAGGAGAACAATTATGGAAAAAGTGAAGCGCTATTTTAATTTTAACAGTCAACTTGTTAAAACCGTAAGAGACTGCATCCCTTTTGAGGCATACAAGGGCTCTTCCCTGGAAATTCTCCTACCTGTTTGACGACTACTAGTTATACATTTATTTAAAAATATAGATGCGCTGCCAATGTTTTTAATCTAAAAAAAAAGACAGTTGATTGTTTAAAATTATTTAATTGTTTAATGCTTATTTTATATTTTGCATGTCTGGAGTTGGGCAAAGAGAACACACTGGTAAACCCCTCCTTAGTGCAGGAAACTCTCCTGGCAATACTGCCAGGTAAGACACAGTGCTCCAATCCATGCATGCACGGTCCCTTCACTCCAAAATACCAAAACCTAATGTAAACCTCTAGTCCTAATGTAAAGTGCTGTACCCGGAGCCATGCATGCTTTGTCTCCCCTCCCCCCCCCCACAAAAAGCAGAAGGTACAGTTCTGAATAATTATGATCTGTACTGTGTCATGTGTGAAAGAGTCATAGACTCTGTATACATTAGTAGGTGGTGGCAGTATGCCTGCTTTCCAGTATACGAGGCGTTAACCCAGCTGATTAAGCAGTCCACAGGTGATCCTAATTAGTAAGCTCACTGCCTTTAAAAAGAGGAAATGCCTCTGGGGCAGCAGTCTCTCTCAGACTCTGAGAGAGGACAGTGGAGAGCTGACAGACAGACAGACAGACACAGGCTGCTCATATTTATGCTATCCCAAGGGGTAGAAAACTCCCAGGTAAGGAGCCAACTGCTGTTACTGAACATTGTTGGTCTGGTCTAATTTAGCTAGCCATCCAGGTAGATAGACTGAACTTTTTGTTTCGTTAGGTCCCCTAACGGGGTTAGGCTTTTGATTTGATGTTTTGTTTTACTTAAAGGGACAGAGCACCCAATCTTTGTTATATTTTTTGGACAATTAAAAACACCACCATATTATTTCACCGGAAGAATTGTATTGCCTCCTCACTAACTACGGTCATCTTGCCACACATGGTATAATAATGTTTTTCTATTTCTGTTTTGTATGTGCATGTCTGGAGCTGGTAAAAGAGAACGCACAGGAAAACTACCTCCTTGGTGCAGGAAACTCTACCGGCAATACTTCCAAAACATTATGTAAACCTCTAGTCCTAATGTAAAGTGCTGTACCTGAAGCCATGCTTTGTCTCCTCCTCTCCCTCCCTCCCCCCTCCAAAAAAGCAGAAGATACAGTTCTGAATAATTATGGTCATATTGGTGTCATGGTCCTTTAAGCTGCTTTTAGCCTTTTAGCCGAGGATACACAGAAACAATTTTCCCACTAGAATGTAACATTGTTGTGGCAATACTAACTTGAAAGTCTGACACTTAGTATACTGTAGCAGCAGTAATACACACTGGTTGAATAAGTCATGTAGTACTGTACTACTGTCTAGCAGATACAGTATCTAGCGGCACCGTGAGGAAATGCACTGTATCTTACTGTACAGTAATTTAATTAGGAACATCAAACCACGCATGCACAGAAATGTAATGATGCTTACAGTATGCATTTCAACAAGCTTCCAATTTGCCATACACGCATGCGCATAAATGTGATGACACAAATATGCATTTCAACAAGGTTCCAATTTGGGAAACACTCATTCGCGGAACATATATTTTACATTTGGAAGAAGAGGCGACGTCGTATTTTTGGCTGAGGAGCCACAGGAAGGACTTCTTCCCATGCATACTGTATGAACTCATAAGGTTAATCTTCAAATTTCAATTACACACACTTGAAGTACTGTACAGCAATAAAAGACAGGCTGAATTGCAATTAGATTTTTAAGACAACAAATCGCGATCGCCCACTTCAGTTTTTCGACGGTATAGCAGACAATGCTAAAATGCTATTTTCTGCACTAGATCAAAACACTAGTAATCTCGCGTTTTAACGTGAGAATATTTAGAGAAATCACACACCATGACCTGGTAAGAAAAAGGATACAACGCGTGAAATGTTCAAATAATGGCCGCTGCATCTGTATAACAGAGAGACAATCAGAAACTCAAACGTTGAAAAGTAAATTTGTGTGTCATCAGCATAGAGGTGAAATTTGAACCCAAGAGATGTGATTATGTCACCTAGAGAGTGTGCAAAAAGAGAAGAGGTCCCAGGGCAGAGCCCTGGGGTACCCCCATAAAGAGATTGATAGAGGAGGTGTTTGCAAAAAAGGCACTGAAAGAACAATGGTTTAGGTAAGAGGAGATTCAGGATAGAGCTTTGTTACGAATACTAAGAGTATGGAGAATGTGAAGGAGAAGAGGGTGGTCCACTGTATCAAATGCTGCAGAGAGGTCCGTATCATCTCTCTTGTAAAGAACTAAGTACAGTTATGTAAGTAAGCATATGCAGTCTTATCCATATACTCATTACTGAGAAGGGCATTCCTATCAAATTCTTTGACTCTCAGATATGAACAAAAATTCATATTTTTTTTCTTGAAGGCTTTTTTTTTTAAATCTTTCACAAAATCAGATTCTCTTGAGAAATCTCTACACAACCTCTGGAGTTGACCATATGGGATGTTACTTATCCAATTAGGGTGATAGCTACTAGTTGCTTTAAGGTAACCATTAAAGCCAGGCCTGTATTTAGGCATAGGCATACTAGGCCTGGGCTTAGGTGTCATATTTCAGAGGCGCAGAAAATTTCAATGAGCCCTGATTACAGTCTACATTCTTTCTAAATATTTTAAGATGTGTGAAACATCTAAAAGTTAGAATTTTGTCTAATTCTATGAAAACGTAAGCCCCTGTTAAAATTAAAACTAATTATTAAGCATTATTTTAAAAAAAGGTTTTCCTCTCCTTTCCAGATACAAATGAGGTCATCAATACAGTAAATCTCCACCACATGACCAAATTCTTTAAAAATGGGATATTATTCCAAATGTGGCACTACTTCCAGGATCTAATGAAGAGATTAGCGTAACTGGGAGCAAATTTCATATGGATGTACCACATTGTTGAAGATAACATTTCCCCTCAAAATAAAAATAGTTGTGTCAAAATAAAATAAACACTTTGGATGACAAAATGTATTTGTTCATTGTGGAGACCACTCTGGGAGTCTAAAACTTTATGCATCTTTAAAGCATCTATGCCTTTATCATGTGATATACCTGTGTACAATATTGTAATATCATACAATACCCAGAAATAGTCCTCTTCCCATGTCATATTATTAATAATTTGTAGGTTTAATGTGTGCCTAAGATATGAGGGTCGTAGAAACAAGTGGTTGTAAGAAACAGCCGATATATTGAGAAAAATTAGTGGTCAAAGAGCCAATACAGGAGATAATTGGTCTTCCAGGTGGTCTCTGCTTATTTTTGTGAATTTTATGGAGATGATAAAATAAAGTTAAAACTGGATTCTTATTAAATAAACAGTTAAACATAGAATCCAATAAAATCCTTTTGTTTTTGGCTTAGAGATAATAGATCTTTGAGCAGTACATACTCCCCAGTCGGGATATTAGTACATCTTATAAGTGAGCTCATCATCTAATCGTAAAAGTGCTTCTTTTACAGAATCAACTTTATCCTGATTATATATATATATAGTGTCTGTGTGTGTGTATAATGAACTGGGAGAGTGAGAGAATCCTGAATGAGTGGTCACAGGCTGACGTCAAAGTAGAATACAGGCAAACTTGGGTTTAATTATCACCTCTATGCTGGCGACACAGAAATATACTTTTCAACACCTGACCTTACACCTACTGTACAAACCAAAGTTTCTGAATGTCTCTCTGCTATATCATCCTGGATGGGACTCCGCCGCCGTAAACTCAACATGGCTAAAACAGAGCTCCTCATACTCCGTCCCAAACCTGGCCCTACTACCACCTTCCGCATTACTGTTGGAAATACGATCATTCACCCAGTAGCCCAAGCACGCTTTCTAGGGGTCACACTCGACTCCTCTCTCACATTCGCCCCTCACATTCAAAACATATCTAAAACCTGTCGCTTTTTCCTCCACAATATAAATAAGATACGCCCTTTCCTCTGTTGCTCGACTGCTAAAACTCTGACTCAGGCCCTCATTCTCTCCCGTCTTGATTACTGTAACCTCTTGCTGTCCGGCCTTCCTGACTCTCACCTGTCTCCCCTACAATATATCCTAAACGCTGCTGCCAGAATCACTCTACTCTTTCCTAGATCTGTCTCAGCATCTCCCCTCATGAAATCCCTCTCCTGGCTTCCGATCAAATCCCGCATCTCACACTCCATTCTTCTCCTCACTTTTAAAGCTTACACTCTTCTGCCCCTCCTTACATCTTAGCCCTAATTTCTCATTATGCACCATCCCGACTCTTGCGTTCTTCTCAAGGATGTCTTCTTTCTACCCCCTTTTGTATCTAAAGCCCTCTCCCGTCTTAAACCTTTTTCACTTACTGCCCCACACCTCTGGAATGCCCTTCTCCTCAGTACCCGACAAGCATCCTCTCTATCCACCTTTAAGACCCACCTTAAGACACACTTGCTTAAAGAAGCATATGAATAGCACTGTGGATATTCTGAACACATGATACATAAAGCTTGGCCCCCTGCAGATGCACTTACCAGAACTCCCTCCTACTGTCTCTGTACGTTCTCCCTACCTACCAATTAGACTGTAAGCTCCTCGGGGCAGGGACTCCTCTTCCTTAATGTTACTTTTATGTCTAAAGCACTTATTCCCATGATCTGTTATTTATATTATCTGTAATTTATTTGATTACAACGTGTATTACTACTGTAAAGCGCTATGTACATTAATGGCACTATATAAATAAAGACATACAATACAATACAATACAGGATCAAATTTGGAGTCTTCTAGAAACCCACAGGAAACCATGCTCTGGCCAGTTCCTGGAGGAAGACCAACCTATTTATAGGCAGGTTGCCAGTAGCTACGATGGCACCTGTATCCTCAGTGTGGGCAGAAGTGTAGGCAGGTTGCCAGTAGTCAAGATGGCCACTGCAACTGCCATGTGAGCAAAAGTGTAAATCAAGCACTGGAATCGGCACATGCGAACGAAGTTGGACGGAGACCACGCCGAACCCTGGCAATGTGTGCACTCACACACCTTTGGAAAGGCATTCCAGGGTTTTTCAACCTCCCATGATGGACAGGGGACTGCAACTCCTCTTCAATGCATGTTCTATTGTATTTCAGTGTTTATTTTTGCTTTATGCTTTACATTTGTTTTGCTTGTTTGGAATATTTGTGGTCACACAAAGCTCCAAAGTCAATATGGGGTTCTTTTGATTTGGGGTGTTATTTCAGTAATCCCATCCCCATGATCACCACAAGCTCCCGGTTTCAGAAAATGAAGGGGCAGCACCATTCTCACCCCCCATTCGAATATCATGAGGATGGTATTATTAGGGTAACTCCTTAAATAAAAAGGGGTTAATACTCTGGTTTGATTTTGGAAATTACCATAGTACACCCATATCATGCAGAGTGCCACCCTTCTTACTCCACTAAGCATGCTACTGTACTATATGAGGGCTTACTCATTGTGTTTGTGATGATAAGAAGTAATTAATTATGAGGGTAACCCCAAAAATTTAAAGGGGGGAACTCATCCCCACATAACTTAATCTGGGGGTTGTGTGTGCTACACACAAGAAAAGTTAAAAATATCTTTCTTTTTTTCTTTGGTATATGTATGTTCATATTGGCAAGATTCAAAGAGACAAATGTATTCCTATGAAGATATGGGTACCATTGATTGATAGAAGGTGTAGTTCATGTCAATCATGGAAACTTCTACTAAACTATATTTGACAGAGTAAAAGTCTTGTCAAAAATCAACTCTAAAACACATATTGTATATACATATCCATGTCCAATGTATTTGTACACTTCTATTTCAAGAGATCCCACAGGCACATTTTATTCCCACAAATATAGGTATGTGGTATTAGCTTCTGTTATTTAAGGGTACCCCCATATTTGTAAGAACAAAACTGCGCTTGGAGGGGGGTATCAAAATGCACCCCCCACCCTGGCACAGAAGCATGACAAAACTTTTTTTTATTGTATCTGTTATAGAAAAGGACAATCAATGTAGTACCTTTATATGACAGCTTAAATTGGCCCATCCCCAGTATACCTCCAATTGTCTACTTTCTGAAAAAATATTTTGTGTGGGTGTATTACTGTTTAATTACTTTAATTACATGAGAAAATAGCGGTTAATCAAAATATATCTAATCCTACTTTGGAACTCTTTTTCATAAAAAAAAAATCAAACTAAACAAAATGAACATGTATTAAATGCTATATTTTTAAAAGGAGCCAAAATGCTGCCTAATACAGTATGGCTCATCCAGAGAAAATATTGATAGCCATGTTACATACTGTAATGCTTTGCAAAGTTTGACAAAATATTCCTTATTTTATTCATTCAACGTATGAGATAATGTATCACTGTAAATATGGTATGCAAAAATATGAACATTTTATTGGCCCTTAGGTAACAACTACCCTTGAAGCGGACAATTCTTGAAAAGATATTAATGTGATGAAGAAAAATTACTAATGTCTACACTTCTTTGTGTGTGTACATTTAGAAAATGTATACTTTTGTTGGAAAATGTCTTATGCTATAGGGGTGTTTTGTCTTGCCAAGGATGTAAAAATCTGAAGTTAGTGTTAATTTGTGAAAAATATATATAAAATATATCAAGATCACTGTTTTCAACAAAGATTTCTATTTAATCTAGATGGTAGTTTTGCCTTGCCAATAATGGCATGCACCTTTTGTGTTCAACACTAAAAGGTTCAGGAGTGAGGAGCCTTACACAATCTTACTACAGTAATTTGGGGCCTGTATTCGTCAAAACTGTAAGTAGACCTATACATTTCTGGTATCAGTGTACTTACGGAATACAGGACAACAATGTTTAGTCATTCTTTCGTTGACAACAATGAGCTAATATGATACATTTTGATGCAAAATCTGTAGTTTATGTAACTGCAGTATGGGAGAATATAAAGAGCAGCTTAAAGATTCCCATGTAGATTTTATTGTGAGGAAAGTTCCGTGGGGTATATACTTTCAGTAAATGTATACGTTTGTGTGGCTATTTTTATGCTAGGGGGTGTTTTGCTTTGTAAATGAGGAGATATACACCTATACATATCTGGTGTACTAAGGGGACACGGGCAATAACATTTAGTATTCCTTTCTATGATTACAATAAGCTTCTATGAGAAATATTGAGCTAAATCTGAAGTTTATAGGAAAAATATAAAAAACGCTGTTTTCTTCAAAGATTGCCAGCTAGATATTTTTGTCAGGAAAGATGCTACTTGTGTTGAAATTCATTGGGGTGTGTACTTTCACAAAATATATTTTTTGTGGGGCTATTTTTATGCTGGAGTGATGTTTTGCCTTGTCACTGATGGGGTACATCTTTTGCATAAAAAACTTAGACATGAAGATCCTAAAACAGGTTTATAAATGTGGTGCCTGTATTGGCCAAAACAGTATGTAAAACTATACATATCTGATGTCCATGTGCTAAGAGGACACAGGGCAATAACATTTACATTAGGGCTCAGATCCACAAAAGGGAGCTATGGTTTATACCTTTAAAAAAGCTTAACACTTAGTATTCCTCCCCACAATTATTATCAGCCTGTATGAGAAATTATGATGCAAAATCTGAAGTTGGCTTAAAAGTAGAAGAAAAATATAAGGGACACTGTTTTCAGCTCAGGGGACACAGGGCAATAACATTTTGTATTTTTTTCCTTCATTACAAAGAGCTTGTATGAGAAATGTTGACCGAAAGATACAAAGAACTGTTTTCAGCAAAGATTCCTTACTAAATATGTTGGTGCGGAAAGACATGTTAGCCATGTCTAAATTCCTTGTGGTGTGTACTGTACTTTCAGAAAATATTTATTTTTGTGGGAGATTTGTAAACTACAGTGTAGTTTTGCCTTGCCAATGATGCGGTGCACCTTTTACTTTCAGTTCTAAACAATTCAGATGTGAACAGTCTTGATCATTTGCGGTCTGTATTGGCCAACAGAAAAGTAGGTAAACCTGTACTGTACATATTGGAAATCAGTATACTCAGAGGACACAGGGCAATAACATTTTCTATTCATGTTCTTGAAAATATTTAATTTGTTAGATATAACTGGGACAGTATTAAGAATTTTTTTTTTCCATGACCATCCATATATTACCAAATGAAATGTAATTCATTTAGGATAAACACTGCTGAGAAGCTTAAATTGTGCTGGTCAAACAAATATATAGTATGAAAATTAGCTTGGCCATGCAGGTGGACACTACATTGGCAATAAAGACGTTAAATAGCGAGAACAAACATGACATTATGAATTTTTTTCATCAAATTCACATTTTCCCCATAGTGCACCACCAATACCAACAGATGCATTTTGCCAAAATTAAAACCAAAACACGAAAACATTTTACATGCAAAACCAAAACACAAGGTCAAGTGAACAGCTCTAATTTTTATACGTTATACATTTTCTCTGGATGAGTCATATATATATATATACATACATACATACATATATATATATATATATATATATATATATATATATATATATATGTATGTATATATATATATATGACTCATCCAGAGAAAATGTATAACGTATAAAAATTAGAGCTGTTCACTTGACCTTGTGTTTTGGTTTTGCATGTAAAATGTTTTAGTGTTTTCGTGTATATATATACAGCTTAACCCCATTATAGCGCGGTCCACGGGGGCCACCCGCAACCACCGCGTTATAAACAAGGTCGCGAAAAAAAATGGCTGCCGAAAATTTTTTTAAAGTTTATTTTTTAAAGTTTTTTTTTTTTTTTTTGTGGTGGTACCGCATCCGCCGGGGGGGAAAGCTGAGAACTCTCCCAGCGTTCCCAGACCCGGTGGGGCAGCGGCAACAGCACGCAGTACTTACCCGGCATCTGGCAGCTCTTCTCCCTGTCTCTGCTTCCTGTTTCTGCTTCCATCTTGCGAGAGCAAGCTTCCTTAAAGAGACAGTGTGTCTTTGTGTGTGTGTATATTTGACTGTGTGAGAGTGTGTGTCAGTGTGTGTGTGTGCAGTGTGCTGTGAGTGTGTGTGTGTGTGTGTGTGTGTGTGTGTGCGCATGCGTGCAGTGTGCTGTGAGTGTGTGCAGTGTGCTGTGAGTGTATGCAGTGTACTGTGAGTATGTGCTGTGAGTGTGTGCAGTGTACTGTGAGTGTTGCAGTGTGCTGTGTGCAGTATGCTGTGAGTGTGTGCAGTGTGCTGTGAGTGTATGCAGTGTGCTGTGAATGTATGGTGTGTGCAGTGTGTGTGAAAAAAAATGTAATTTTTTTTTTTTTTTAATTTAGGTTCCACGCTCAAACCGCGTTATAAGCGGATCTGCGTTATAACGGATCGCGCTATAACGGGGTTGAGCTGTATATATAGATTTATATATAGTTAGCCCTGGTCTCCTTACCAGCGTGGGTCCCCGGCTATGGTACGCTTCCCCGCAAGCCCCCTTTTCTCCCTTTAGGTGCCGCGCAGTTAGCGAAGGCAGTGCGGTGAGATAGCCATCAGCAAGAGGTGCAGGGAAGCTCCGGCGGCTCTCCACTGGTTGGTGCTACCATCCAGACGGGCACCGCCATGTTGGAATTAACCTTGCATGCGCAAACGTTCGCGCATGCGTGGATGAGTGCGGAGGCCATCTTGTGTGTGGCGAAATGACCGCGCATGCGCAGCAGAGTGCCAGGAGTTGCGGCGGCCATCTTAGAGGTGGCAGACAGAGCGCAGGGAAATGGAGGAAGGCCTCCTAGATGTTGCCATGCGCAGGAAAGTGGCGCGGCGGCCACTAGGATAGCGCAGGCACAGATAGGAAAAGGTAGGCGGCCATTAGAGAGGCGCCTATGCGGTCTCCATAGGCAAGAGCCTCTTTGGGAACTACAGTTCCCAGGAGGCATAGCTTCAGACAGTCAGGTGCTTTAGTTTAGCCAATAGGGCTGAGGAATCCTCTTGTTTAGGGGAGGATCTAGTTAGGGATATTAGCAGGCTTGCAGGAAGGAAGTCACTAAGGGATGGGAGGCAGACAGGGGAGGAGGTAGGTGTGCAGGGTCAGTGACCAATGCACTAGGCCAGAGTACCCTCCCCAGATAGCCCTGAGTCACCAGTGAGTTGCTGCAGCTAGGGACAGACCCCAGATAGGGATGCTGCCACCTTAGCTGAGCAGGATAGCTAGGCTGAGACCATGTTGCTTTGCAGTGTAGCCACAGTAGTTAGCTTTGGCTGCTTCAAGAGAGGCTCCTTCAGTGCATGGGGGGGTGCTTCCTATAGTACCACAGTGTTATGTGATATCACCGATGCCAGTTTCACATGGTGATCGCAGCCTGCATCTGTACTCAGACAGGCTCTATAGTAAGAGACATTCTGCAGGTGAGACGCTCCACGAGGGACCAAAAAGACCCAGGTACACCCAGGTACATGCTGGATACATGCCTTAAACTTGCCTTAAACTAGACCCAGCATTTCTGCATTGATTAATGGCCCATCAGATCAACAGCGGGGTCCCTGGCAGTCCCATTCGTTTGCATGGGACTGCCAGGGATCCCTGCTGTGTTAATCCTATGGGTCATTAGTCAATGCAGAAATGCCTTAAACTTGCCTTAAACAAGCCAGGTTACACCCAGCACATACCCAGAATGTAACCAGGCTAGTTTAAGGCAAGTTTTAGAATACTCGTGTCTCGTCTGCATGCCCGGGCAGGTATCTATAAGTGTATCAACCATACACGCATGAGCAGCGCTGCCACACATTTGGGGTGGGAACGAGTCAGGACACTGGGAAGCTGGTACCGAGCACCCAATTATTGTGGGCAGTGTGTGGTTAAGTTACTTTTGGGGGCGGAAAGGCCAAGGGCCTGTACAAGGGGATATCGGTGCCCCTTGCACCCAATGTATATGTTATTTATGTATAGAGCTGTTAGTACTCTGTATTATGTTACTGTGATGTATTGGGCGACCTGCCCATTCTATGGATGAGTGTTATAGACACTAACTATTACCCTTAGTAAATACAGTTGGTGTGCGTGTTTACTTATGGTGTATTCCCGAGAGGGGCTATCCCATGAACGGTGAGGATCCCTTCTGGCTGGAGGTGCTGTTGCATCATTTACACACCCCAGGCTCCCAGTGGCGGAGGTTCAGGCTTCCTGGTTGCCAACAGGTAAAGAAGGAGAATCTTAGGATTGAAGCGGAGCACAGCTGAAAAAGGAGGGGGGACCAGCAAGGTGTGAATTAAAATATTATTTATTGAACATGGTATCGGGGAACAAAAAAACAAACACTCTCACGTGTTTCAGGCAAAGCGCCCTTTATCAAAGAGTTGATTCGCGTCCTCTCCCCCTCGTAGTCTTATAGAAGGCTCCCCGCCCACAAACATTAATGACACAGTGTCAATTCTGGCGCGAAAACATATAAATCAATTCTATTGGTGAAGCTCTCCTCCAATGAGATCCCTAGAATTAGTAGGTGCGTCTCATGTGGATGAGGAGTCCAATACAAACCTCATGGTCTCGTGGACAACTCACCGCCCACAAACATTGATGACTGTATTTGGAGCGAGAGCATGTACATAGATCTAACTGGTAGAGCTCTCCTCAAATCGATTCTCTGGAACCAATAGGTGCGTCTCGTGGGGACGAGGAGTCTAATACAGACTGACAGAGCGGATAGATATATTAACATAGGAAAAATAAATGTAAGAATCAATAAAACAAAAAACAATAACATACATTTAAAAACAAATAGAATAAATCTGCGAATTGGTTCCTTGAATAGGTGAGGAAACAATGAGGAAATACATAAATAGATGCAACTTTTGTAAAGAATACATATTTATAAGATCACATGAATGCAATTAAAAAATCAACAAATATAATAGTAAATGCTGTCCTATGTGCATCTGTCTATTTCAAGTGCATTATAACAAGGGATGGAAAAGGGGGGATGGAAAAATACATGAAAATAAAAATAAAAACTATAATCACAATATATGTATATATCCCTAGAAAAGATGATCATGTGTAAGCAGTTTTAAAGCCAATGATATATTTGTAAACAGTCTGAGGGCCAATGATATATTTGTCAGCTTACTTGTATACACTCTTAATTTTAAGGGAAATGATCACTGATACAGATGTTAGTAGGTATGTGTATAAATGGGAATCAGACACTATTTTAAGAAATGCTTAAGTTCCCAGTCTTGATTCATGCCCTTGGGTGCTAATGTCCCAAGGGCATAAATCCAGTGCATCTCCCTGCAGTTGAGGAAGGCTTCTCTATCTCCTCCCCTAGGGGATATGTGTACGTGTTCTATAGCACTATAAGAAAATGAGGTAAGTGATCCTAGAGGGGAGGTGGTAAAATGACGTGCTACGGGAAATCGATCGTCATGGTTTTTAATACTCCGGATATGCTCACTTATTCTAACTCTAAGTGCTCTGATCGTCCTGCCTATATAGCCACGCCCACAGGCACATCTTAGCAGGTAAATAACAAAGTTTGTATTGCAAGTCATAAATGACTTAATACGATATATTTGATTTGTATAGATATTCTTGATGGATTTTATTGGTGTTGCATGCCTGCAGAGATTGCAATTCCCACATTTGAAGAACCCTTTGGGTAATTTTTTCACATTATCTTTGGCTGAGCAGTATAGGCTAGGGGATACATGACTCCCAATGGTTTTTGCTTTCTTAAAGACCATTCTTGGGTTTGAACTTGTGTATGGATCAAGATCTCTATCTAATTTTAAAACTGCCCAATGTTTGTGTAAAATAAACCTGATCTGCTCAGCTTGTTTTGAGAACGTGGTTATAAAGAGTGGTAACTGGCTGGTTGCATCATTCTGTATATCAATATTTCTTTTTGCATTGTTATAGTTTTTTTAATTTATTTTTAGTCAAAAGTTCTTTTCGATCAATATTTAATGCATAATCAAAAGCAACCTCCAGGTCCCTCTCTCCATAACCACGACTCCTAAATCTTTTCTTGAGTTCTTCAGCTTGGATTAAAAAGGACTCTTCTGTTGAAGATATTCTCCTCAATCTTAGGAATTGTCCTTTGGGGATGCACCTTATTAATGATCTAGGATGGGCACTGTTAGATCTGAGCAGGGAATTTCAGGAGTTTTCTTTCCTATAGATGTTCGTCTGTATTTTTTGGCCAACATCTATGTATAAATGTAGATCCAGGTAGTCAATACGTGTGTCATGATATAAATGAGTAAATTTCAAATTATAAGTATTTGCCTCTAGATGATCAAAAGAAGCGTGAAGTGTGTCAGTGTCCCCATTCCAGATAAATAATAAGTCATCTATAAAACGACGATAAAAAATAATGTGTTCTCTGAATGGGTTAGTGTCACCGAAAATGTGAATAGTCTCCCAAAATCCCATAAAGAGGTTAGCATATGAGGGTGAAAATGACATGCCCATAGCTGTCCCCTGTGACTGTAAGTAATATTGTTTATCAAACATAAAATAATTGTGCTGTAAAAGAAACATAACCGAGTCTAATAAAAAAGTGCTCTGTGCTAAGTGTATATTAGAGTGATTAAGAAAATAACTAATAGCTCTAGTGCCTAAAGTGTAATCAATTATCGTGTATAGTGAGGTCACATCAAGTGTGACCCACATGAAAGTGTTTAACCAATTGATTTTTTTAATATCTAGAAGCAAATCAGAAGAATCTCTCAAATAAGAGGGAAGTGTTTTAACTAAGGTCTGTAAAAAATGATCCACGTACCTAGATACTGTATACCATCTCCCAAAGATCCAATACTAGATATAATAGGTCTGCCCAGGGGGCAGACAAGAGATTTGTGGATCTTTGGGAGATGGTGAAAAATAGGTACGATTGGAAATGGATTATAAAGATAAACCGACTCCTGTTTCGTTAGAACTCCTAGTTCCCTACCCAGATCCAACAGATCGCGAATCTCCGCCAGATATGACTGCGTAGGATCATTGTCCAACTTACAGTATGCCTGAGTATTGTTGAGCTGCCTTAGGGCATCCGTACGGTAAGCATCTGTATGCATGATCACCACTGCTCACCCCTTGTCCGCATTTTTGATAACTATATTGGACCTCTTTTTCAGTGAATGTAAATGCGATCGTTCCTCTTTAGACATATTATCGGAAAGAGAGGTGGTGAAGGTAAAGCCTTTAGCAAGAATTTGTAAATCTTTCTCCACTAGCCTCTCGAATGTTTCAAGATGTGGACCTTTGGAGAAAGAAGGACAAAAGATGGATTTGTTTTTAAATTCAGTGTGTTTTGTAACACTTAAGAATAAGAATTGTTCCTCTGTAACCACAGAGTCTGAAACTCCTTCTTCTGTAGTAGATCTATCATATCTTGAAGTACCCCATATTCTCTGAAAGACAGTCTATCTTCCCGGGTCTCATCAATCGCATGGCAGGGATCTGAAATATCTCTGTCATCCGATGGAGGAGACTCAGGAATAACTGTATTTCTTGATGAAAAAAATTTCTTCAATGACAATTTCCTAACATATTTCTGTAGGTCAATGACTGTGTTTAACAAATTAAAATCATCCATAAGGGCAAAGTTCAGTCCCTTATTCAAGACAGCCATTTCCCCATCAGTGAGTATTATACCCGATATATTCAAGACATTATTGTTATGTATCAAGGATCCATCTTTCTTTTCTTTAGTACCCCTTCTTTTGTTCGAGTGCCTTGTCCTTTTAGTTGTTTTTTTTTAAGTATTTTGACTTCTAAGGTCATAGGAGGTAGGCGCGTCTCCTTGATTTCTCATATTTCGGGTTTCATATTCTGTATGATCTCGACAGCTGTCTGTGTCATCATCTGTTGAAAAAGTCACTATTTGTTGACGGTTCTCCCCATCTGAAATGTCAGAAAGACTAGATGTTTCTGGAAATTTCTTTAAGATAGATCTTTTTGGTGTTGATTTTTTAGGGTGTTCCTTCTTATTCTGGGGGTTCCTATGTCTGAAATCCTGGCGAGTAGGGGTTCTCAATGGCGGTGGTCTCTGCCAGACATATACCTGTTTTCTTTCGTAATCGGCTCGATCTCTATCGAATTTTTGTTGTTTTTTCGTCATGATGTCCCCCTCAGCTTTTTCCACATTGCTGGATAATCTGTTATCCATAGTTTCGAAATCTTCCATGTCTTTGAAGGTATTAAGTTTCTGCTGTAGATCTTTGATATTCTTCACGACAGTCCTCTCTTGAACTTTAGTTTTAATGATAAGGTCCATTAATTTCATAGAGCAATCATCTAGTATTTTGGTCCATTCAAGTTCAAATTCTTTGGATGGAAAGCCAAAAGATGGTGTCTTTTTTACACGAAGTCCTCTCGGTATCCTCTTTGAAATAACATAGTTGTCTAACGTTATAATGTCCCACCATAGTCTGATATTAGTCAGAAGGGTCTTTTCTAGTTTTGTGAAGTATAACTCGAGATCAGCATTATTTTCACAGGTGTCATGTATCACATTATCAAACAAATGAGCTGCTCTACGTTTCCTCCCTGAGTTATCTGCACATTTTTGAACAAATGTAATATTCATTGGATCAGCTGCTTCCAAATCCTCTATGTCCTCCTCCATATTCAAAAATGCACCCGTATACCAGTAGTTAAAAAGTAAAAAAACAGTGACACACCATCACAATGAACGTGTGCTGGCCCCAAAGAAAATAAGTAAATATAGATGCTAAATGTCTTCTTCAAACAAGCAACTGCATAGCAATCATCAGATAGGTAGTTAGGATGTAGGTCCAAATAACAGTGCTCAGTAAGGTTGAAACATATAATGGCAATCCGTGTATCAAACAGTTTGATACACGGATTGCCATTATATGTTTCAACCTTACTGAGCACTGCTATTTGGACCTGCGTCCTAACTACCTATAGGTAAAGAAGCAGTACCACTAGTTACAGAGTATACTCCAACCTCACTTTAGGGGTGGGGGGAGATACAAGGACTATATACATATATATATATATATATATATATATGTAGCCCTTGTACCCCCCTCCCCCCCAAGTGAGATTGGGGTGGGTATACTCTTTTAGCTACTACTTCAGGGTATTGGGCTGTACCTGTTGGTAAACAGGAGGGCTGAGTGCTCCGTGATGTTGTTTGGAGAACCAGGACTGGGGTACAGGAAACCTTGATCTTCCTTCGTGCAGAGCCTCCAGAGAGTATGAATCCTCTGTGATGAGCAGGGGATGGCCCATACTGACACCTCTCATTGCACAGCAGCAGACAGTAAACACACTCCTTTGTCTTTTCGGATTTTATAGCATGGAGATCAGTCACAGAGGCATTACAGTACTTGCATCAGCTCCCTCAATGATAGTGCCCTGCTTCAGGCTTTAGTCCTAGATCAGGCCTGGAGTACCCCTCCTCCATCTCCTTATGAGGTGGAGGGCTCATGGTGTCCTCTCTCCACAGAAGTAGGAGGGAGAATGAGACAGGGCAAGCCCAGTATTTAGGAGAATGCCCTTTATTTATAACCTGAGGTGGATGACTGTAACCCTGCCCCTTAACAGAGCAGGTTGAATACTGATTGGTTATCACTCACTATAGATGAACCAATCAGTACCCTTTCCACAGGTTGACACTCTCTGGTAGTTGCAAAGGTCCGTCCTTGGATACTGATGACACAATCCAAGTCTTCAACAGCACACAAGGCCTTGAAAGAAGGAATTAACCCCTCCACCTAACAGGACTTACACTGGAAAGGTCCAGGCAGAGAAGTAGCGGCCGGGAGGCTATGCTATATATATATATAAATGGTCTGACAAACTGGGCCAAAACCCATCCACCTCCCCCCAAAAGTCAATACCCCCCCCCCCCCCCACGACACTTACCTGCATTGCGGATTTCTGACGGCGTCTCCTGGACTTCTGCTGTCTTGTCACCTTTAAAATCATGTTTGTGTCCTGAAGCACTATTCAAAACGGCCACGCAGCGTCATATGATACCACATTGCCATGGCAACGGGACGCTGGGATGTCAAGTGTCACCATGTAACCCATAGCATCCCATTACCATGGCAATGCGGCGTCATATGACACCACATGGCCATTTTGAATAGTGCTGCAGGAGAAAAACATGATTTTAAAGATCAAGACAGAGAAGACTAGGAGACACCGAGGGACTCCGCCACAGGTATATATATATATACGAAAAGTAGCTTCAAGAGCAAAAATAGGAAGAAAAGAAGACAAAAATGAAAAAATATATAGTGCAGGATGTTTATTTAAAATACATAGATTCTGACGTGTAAAGTATTGCACTCACAATTAAGTATTTGGTCAAGTACATGTAATGGGGATTTGTCCTCTGGAATTTCTTCTTCTCTCCTATGGATATACCTCATACAAAGGGAATGGGAAACATTCTATATATCTTTTTTTAAATAAAAATGTAAAAAGATAAATGAATCTAACTCAAACATACTTTTGGTAACAGCATAATAGTAAGGATTTGTGAAGGTAGGCCTACTTTGTGAAAGTATCATTATTTAATCATATCTCATAATCAAATACTTAATCATTATTAAATTCTGCAAACTACAGGCCCTTTGTCCAAAATATGCATCGGTTCACTGACATTATATCATGCTCATGGGCACAGGCAGTGCTTATACCTATACACAGTGTTCGACAAATCACCCAAAAATCTACTCGACGAACAAAAAAATCTACTCGCCACCTAGCCCCACCCTAGCCCCGCCCCCAGGCCAGCTTTTTTAACAAAAAATTTAATAAATTCCTAGTAAGAACAACATTAGTTTTTGACATAAGTTTATTTATTGTAGTACATTATACTACAATTAGTCCTGTGTGTGTGTGTGTGTGTATATGTCGGATTTAGAAAAAAAAGCCAGATGTGAATGACTAGTTTCCTGAACCCCATAACTAGTGCCTGGATGCCCCCGCTTCACAATATCTAATGCAGCAATCCCGCCTGGGATCTTACCTGATCCACAGTCCCTCAATGTCCAGGTACCCGCATTCCCTCAATGTTATACATTGGAGGGGAGGTGTTCCCTACCTGTCTTCTGGGTTAGAGGGGATTCCGATGTCTTCCGTGTGAAGCTCGAGAGTCAGATCTGGAAGAAAGCAGTGTAGGTTATTTCGGTGTAGTATAGGGTAGTTAAGATATATAGGGTAAATAAGAGATCCAGAGTGTGTGAGAGAGAGAGAGTGTGGGTGAGAGACAGACAGAGAGAGTGTGGGTGAGAGAGAGATAGAGACAGACAGAGTGTGGGTGAGAGAGAGACAGAAACAGACACACAGACACACAGAGAGAGAGACAGACAAACAGAGAGAGGCACACAGACACACAGAGAGAGACACACAGACACACAGAGAGAGACACACAGACACACAGAGAGACACACATACGGACAGAGATAGACACACAGACACACAGAGAGAGACACACAGGCACACAGAGACACACACACAGAGAGACACACACAGAGAGACACACATAGAGACACACACACAGAGAGACACACACAGAGAGACACACACAGAGAGAGACACATAGACACGCACAGAGAGAGACACACAGAGATAGACACACAGACACAGAGAGAGACACACAGACACAGAGAGAGACACACAGACAGAGAGAGAGACACACAGACAGAGAGAGAGACACACAGACACAGAGAGAGACACACAGACACAGAGAGACACACACAGAGAGAGACACACACAGAGAGAGAGAGAGACAGACACAGAGAGAGACACACACAGAGAGAGACACACACAGAGAGACACATACACAGAGAGACACACACACAGAGACACACACACACACACACACACAGAGACACACACAGACACACAGAGAGAGACACACAGACACACAGAGAGAGACACACAGACACACAGAGAGAGACACACAGACACAGAGAGAGACACACAGACACAGAGAGAGACACACAGACACAGAGAGAGACACACAGACACAGAGACACACAGACACAGAGAGAGACACACAGACACAGAGAGAGACACACACAGAGAGAGACACACACAGAGAGAGACACACAGACACACAGAGAGAGACACACAGACACACAGAGAGAGACACACAGACACACAGAGAGAGACACCGACACACAGAGAGAGACACACAGACACACACAGAGAGACACACAGGCACACAGAGAGAGACACACACACAGAGAGACACACACAGAGAGACACACACAGAGAGACACACATTGAGAGACACGCACACAGAGAGACACACACACACACACACACAGAGACACACACAGAGAGAGACACACAGAGAGAGACACACACAGAGAGAGACACACACAGAGAGAGACATACACAGAGAGACACACACACAGAGAGACACACACACAGAGAGACACACAGACACACAGAGAGAGACACATAGACACAGAGAGAGACACACAGACACAGAGAGAGACACACAGACACAGAGAGAGACACACACAGAGAGAGAGAGAGAGACAGACACAGAGAGAGACACACAGAGAGAGACACACAGAGAGAGACACACACACAGAGAGACACACACACAGAGAGACACACACACAGAGACATACACACACAGAGACACACACAGACACACAGAGAGAGACACACAGACACAGAGAGAGACACACACAGACACAGAGAGACACACACAGAGGGAGACACACACAGAGAGAGACACACACAGAGAGACACACACAGAGAGAGAGACACACACAGAGAGACACACACAGAGAGAGACACACAGACACACATAGAGAGACACACAGACACACAGAGAGAGAGACACAGACACAGAGAGAGAGACACAGACACAGAGAGAGACACACAGACACAGAGAGAGACACACAGACACAGAGACACACAGACACAGAGAGAGACACACAGAGAGAGAGAGACACACACACAGAGAGAGACACACAGAGAGAGACACACACACAGAGACACACACAGTGAGACACACACACAGAGACACACACAGAGAGACACACACCCAGAGAGACACACACAGACACACATAGAGAGACACACAGACACACAGAGAGAGAGACATAGACACAGAGAGAGACACACAGACACAGAGAGAGACACACAGACACAGAGAGAGACACACAGACACAGAGACACAGAGACACACAGACACACAGACACAGAGAGAGACACACACAGAGAGAGACACACACAGAGAGAGAGACACACACACACACAGAGACACAGAGAGAGAGAGACACACACAGAGAGACACACACACAGAGAGACACACACAGACACACATAGAGAGAGAGAGAGAGAGACAGACACAGAGAGAGACACACAGACACAGAGAGACACACAGACACAGAGAGAGACACACAGACACAGAGACACACAGACACAGAGAGAGACACACAGACACAGAGAGAGACACACACATTGAGAGACATACAGAGAGAGAGAGACACACACAGAGAGAGACACACAGAGAGGGAGAGACTCACACAGAGACACACACAGTGAGACACACACACACAGAGACACACACAGAGAAACACACACACAGAGAGACACACACACACAGAGAGACACACACACAGAGACACACACAGAGACACACACACACACAGAGACACACACACACACACAGAGACACACCCACAGCGAGAGACACACACACACAGAGACACACACACACAGAGACACACACAGAGAGAGAGAATAAGAGAGCACAACAGGGAGGGTGAGGGCGAGGGCGACAGGGTGAGAGAGAGGGTGAGGGTGACAGGGTGAGAGAGAGAGAGGGTGAGGGCGACAGGGTGAGAGAGAGAGAGGGTGAGGACGACAGGGTGAGAGAGAGAGGGTGAGGGCGACAGGGTGAGAGAGAGGGTGAGGGCGACAGGGTGAGAGAGAGAGGGTGAAAGGGTGAGAGAGAGAGGGTAAGGGCGACAGGGTGAGAGGGTGAGAGCGACAGGGTGAGAGAGAGGGCGAGGGCAACAGGGTGAGAGAGAGAGAGGGTGAGGGTGACAGGGTGAGAGGGTGAGGGAGACAGGGTGAGAGGGAGAGATAGGGTGAGGCTGAGAGAGAGGGTGAGGGCGACAGGGTGAGAGAGAGAGAGAGAGAGAGAGAGGGTGATGGCGACAGGGTGAGAGAGAGAGAGGGTGAGGGCGACGGGGTGAGAGAGAGAGGGTGAGGGCGACAGGGTGAGAGAGAGGGTGAGGGTGCAGGGTAAGAGAGAGGGTGAGGGTGACAGGGTAAGAGAGAGGGTGAGAGAGAGGGTGAGGGTGACACAGGGCGAGGGCGACACAGGGCGAGGGCTACACAGGGCGAGGGCGACACAGGGCAAGGGCGACACAGGGAAATGAGAGGGCGACACAGGGAGAGGGAGAGGGCGGCACAGGGAGAGGGCGACACAGGGAGAGGGCGACACAGTGAGAGGGTGACACAGTGAGAGGGTGACACAGGGAGAGTGTGACACAGGGAGAGGATGACACACACTCACAGACACACACACTCAGACACACACACACACTCACAGACACACACACTCAGACACACACACTCTCACAGACACACACTCACAGACACACACACACACACACACACACACACACACACTCACAGACACACACACTGGGTGGGTATTCTTTGGAAGGGAGGTGGCCTACCTGTTCATCCAGGCCTTGTCCTCCACATGCCAGCTGAGGGTCGAGCAGCCAGGCGGGGGGCTTGGGCAGCCAGGCGGGGGGTTCGGGCAGCCAGACGGGGCTGCGGGTGGGTCGGGCAGCCAGACGGGGTGTCGGCAGCCAGACGAGGTGTCGGCAGCCAGATGGGGTGTCGACAGCCAGGCGGGTGTCGGCAGCCAGGTGGGGGGTTCGGGCATCCAATCGTGGGGGTCGGGCAACCGGACAGGCAGGTGGGAGGTCGAGCAGACATGCGCGGAGGTCGGGCAGCCAGGTGGGAGGATCGGGGGCCAGCGGAGGACAGCCGCACGGCCACACCAACCTCCCCATGAAAAAACGTGGCCGGACGGGGAACTTTGTCAAAATCCTCCTGCCCCCCGCGTGCGCATGCGCAGGTTGCAGCCATGGCGACGGGAGTTAGAGCTACCAGCCTGCTTTCCCACTCCCATTACCTGCGCATGTGCCAAGGGAGCATGGGACAGAGGGGAAGCACCTGGGCAGCAGCCGCGGGACCCCCCCCCCAGCCTACCTCCCACCCCGGGCAGCAAGCGGGCATCGGGGGCAGGGGGGTTGGGGCTGACTCAGAGCTGCCAGCCGGCCCTCTTTCCCACGTCACACCAATCAGGGAGGGGGATTATTTATTTTTTTTAAAAAATTGGCGCGAGCAGGGGAATTCATAGAGCCGCGGCACGGCTCGCCAGCGGCCTAAATCCACTCGCCACGGGCGTGTGGTTATTATTATTTGTCGAACACTGCCTATACATATATATATATATAGTCTCTCTTTCGTTCTCCCTCTATATGTTCCTATTTACAACATACAAGTGGAATATGTGAAACATTTGTAACCCCCTGATTAATTCATACACACTCACACTGCCCCCTGGAAGGTTCCTTCCAATGTGCTCTGGACATGGACATGAGAGCAGCCAATAATAACTGCTGTGGAAGAGAAGGGACTAAAAGGGAGAAGAGCCTTTAAAAAGGTAGTTGGCCATGTTAGATCAGATGTGTGTGGACCTGAGTGCTATCAGGTTCAGTCTGCAGAGAGTGCATGTAGCATCAGGAGCAGAGAGCTACAGTTCCAGACTTGGACTAGAGATCAAGCGCCACACATTCAAAAACGTTTAAAGCAAATAGTATGACTGTGACATATTATAAATTGACGAATAAAGTAAAGAAATGGTAAAGTAAAGAACCTAAATAGAAATAAATATGTTTTTTTCTTAATATGGCACTAGTTTGTTATGCAACTTGTATGAAACGACAGCCGACATTGGGGGATAAGCTGTGCCTGAGTATTCGGTGCAGTGGTACAGGGGGCACAACTGGTCCCTAATCTGAAATTCTGGGGACTCTCAATGCAGCAGCCAGTGTCGCTCAACAGTCGTGCTCAAGAAAATGACCAGTAATTTAGTTCAATATTTGTTTTGAAAAATATTTTTTGGGCGATTTAGCTTTTTTTTAACATACTATACCAATTGAGCATATGCTTTTATTTTATACCACCTTTCTGTTTGTACGTTTCATAGAATACTCTATAAGCAGAACTACTGTATCAGCAGAAAAATAGCTGGTGTTTTAGTAGGAAGGATAATTTTGTATATTAGCATTGATCTCTAAAAATACAGTATTTGCAGATTATTCTATCTATATTTACATTATCATAATATTCTATTTAGGTGTTGTTATATATAATTTTCGGGGCTGTATTAGTAAGTCCCTTCTTTGTCAAGATTCCTCAAAAAATTAATAGACCTGGATTGTGCAAGAAAATGTGCATCATTGTTTCATTTTTCTGTTTTTCAAACAAAGATTTGCCATTTCATAGGGCCATTCTTTTGATACACCCATTAATTGCTTTGGTGTGCAGCGTACAACCTTTCTTTTTTTCACATTCACCCCAATTAAAGATATCACAGCCTGCAACCCATTTGTAGTGTATTTTTCACAGTGGTATATTATCAAAAGTGTGTATATTTAAATGAATATATATGTAATCAGTTATAGTGCATGTTGTTAAAATATTTACAATATTTAAATATGATAATTTTCTCTTATAAATCACTTACATTTTTTTCAACTTTCAATAAAACAATAAAAAAATATAACTCGTCATATCATAGAAAATAACAAATCCTCCTTTAAGTCAGATTCTCGGGTCATAGACAGTAAATGATACAGAGGTTCCATTTTCTTGGAACAGAATAGTAGGAGAAAATGAAGAAAGATGCTACTGACAGCGTGAGGATGATTTGAGCAGGCTAGCATTATGAATGATATGTTAAGTGATTGGTTCAGATGGAATCCTTGGATTGCTGCTTTCTGCAAATGCTGATTTTCATCTATATTGTTTGGCTTTTTCTCGAGAGGGCCAAACCTTTGTGTGTGCGCATGCATATGCATGACCCTACATGTGTATATATAAATATAAATATATAAATATATATATAGCAATACAGTATATATATATATTTATATGTGTATATATATATATATATATATATATATATATATATATATATATATATATATACACACATATAAATATATATATATATATATATACACTTGTGTGTGCATGCCTACACACATACGTGTGTGTGTGTGTGTGTGTGTGTGTGTGTGTGTGTGTGTGTGTGTGTGTGTGTGTGTGTGTGTGTGTGTGTGTGTGTCTGTGTGAATATAAGCAAGTAATATAGCCTATAGGTGTGTTGTTAAATGTTATTGTTTTTCATGATATATGACATTAGTGAATGTCTATGGTTAAAAAAAAACAGATGGAGGGAAATTATTAAAATATGTTAAATTGTGTACTGTAGCTGTATTTAGAAACAAAATACGTATTTATCTCTCTTCAATGCTTTGGAAAACTTCAATAATCCTAAATGTATTTTTCAAAAATATTTGCTTAATAAAAGAGGGAGATTAAAAAAATGATCTATTTTTGAAGCTAAATGTTTCTGTCAAAATTGATGCGAAGTATTTCGAAAATGCTATCATCATGTATCAAGCTACATCAAGCTATTGTACCTTGGTGATATCATCTTGCAATTTGGTTGTATGGAGCAGTACGAAGAGCTGTGGAAGAATTACATGCTACACATAATATAATGGCATGTATCCATTTCTGTGCCTTAGGCTGTTTATTCCCCCCCTCCCCCCCCCCTCTTTTTTTCTGGCAAAGTAAAAGCTATTCCAGGTCTGAAGTTGCATAAACCTCACTGGCTAAAATATTTGCTTCAAATGTAAGAAATATCATTAACATATTTCTTACATTTGATGCAGCCGCAAGGAGAAAAAATTGAAAACAATTTGATATGCATTCGTCTAGATGTAGTTGTTGGGAGATTCATACAGGCCCCAAAGTCTCAAAACAAACTAATTCTAGACATATCGAAGATTGTTCAGCAATATTTAAAGAATCAATTACTATTCATTTTGGTTGCATTTTGTATCATGCAACTTTGCCAACAGTATATTGCCTTCCATTGCATTATTAATGTTAACCCTGCTAAATCCTGACACGTACACCCTTAGTGTATTACTACCATATTCCGATAGAAAAAAAACAGTCTCTCTTAAAGTGTTTTAGGAAAAAAAACACATAATTTCTGAAAGTTGTTTTTTCTTTTTCTTTCTTTCTTTCTCCTTAGAAATCATTTCAACATATGAAGATTGTGGGTGCTGCAACAGTCCTGGAATTGTTTACTTCCTTGATAAAGACTGTGTTGTGTGAAATGCGTAGGAGGGTTCACACCTCCTTTTTTGTAATGTTTTGATAGACAATAAATATTTTTCAATTTTTTTTCACCTGTCTCCCTGGGCAGTGCGCTGCCTTGTGCATTTTTTTGCATACTTTGTTGCTCCTTAGAAATCATGAAGTAAATATTTCGTCATATAAGCTGTAAACAAAAATCCGTAAGGTTAGAGGAAACAGCAGACATTTTATTTTTTAAATAAGGGCCATAACAAAAATGCTAAACTATGTAGTTTATGTATCAAATGATACATAGTGGCCTTTCCATTAAAGTAGTAAGTGGTAAGAGATACATGTTCACCATGCTTTTCCTTGCATTTGTGTTTCATATTCAGTCAACTGTGATAGCCATTATGGCTTATAAATAGCAATCAAAAAAAGGGCCTTTAACGACTTATGATGGCTACCAGGCTTTGGTGAATACCCTAATGTGTCAACTATGCACTTATGGTGTTCGATGTGCATTAAGAATTTGGAGATTGTCAGTAGCAGAAGAGGAGTAAAACAGTGCACATTGCAAAATGGGATATAGCAAATGTTGTCTTTGGACCCTATTCGCTAGCTTGTGGAACTGTTTTTCTATGTTATGGAAGTTCAGAGCTTCAATCGTTTTAATGGAGCTTGCGGCTTCTGTGACATAGAGAAGCAACTTCACTGTATATTTAATAGGGGTTCCGCCATTATTTGGTTCTCTTTCTTTAAATGTTATACAACTCTGCCAGATAAGGTAGAACAAATGTCTTGAGTTCACAATGATCATCAAATATAAGAAACCTGATTAGTACGTTTCTTACATTTCACACAGCCATAAGCAGGGAATCTAAAGAGAAAATTGCTGCATCTGAAATCAAACTTATTATTTTTTTTTTTTTTGCTTTGGTGCAAGGAGGAGCTGGGCTATCAAAGGACTTTGGATGTTCGGGATAAGGATTTGGCTGTGTTCCAGAATATTTAGATGAAAAGACATAATCATTGTCAAATGATTTTGTTAACCTTTGCTTTGCCCAGATGAATTTGCTTATTCACATTCCAGTTTCTTAGTCCCATTCCACTTAAGAAATATTATAGAGGCACCAAAAGTATTGCCACACAGGCATCATAGTACAAACATGATTTGATTTGCAGAAACCCCATTTTGAACTAACTTATTAAAGGGGAGCAAAACACAGTTGCGTTTTTTTAATGGTAAAACAATATGGAAACAAAGAAAAGTTTAGGATAATGTTGATACTTTTACAACAAAATCTCTCTTTCTACATAGTAGGTCAGTGTTTATGTAACCACATAATTTGTTATTCATCTGACATCATTTTCTGAGCTCTTTACCAATTGCTTTTGGGGGAAAATAATTAATTTCCTTTTTAGAGCAATAAATATTGTTAATTATACTAATGAAGTAATTTTTGTTCAGGGCACAATGAGGATTTGACCCAGGTTCTCGGTATTAATGTGTGTGTATATATATATATATATATATATATATATATATATATATATATATATATATACATATATATATATATTTATATATATATTATTTATTTTGCAAAATGAGCATCAGCAGACCAAGGTAATTAGCATGCCTTCCAAATTGATAATATAGTTATAGACTTGTTAGTATTAGATATTCTAGAATTTTCATTTACCAAGGTATAGCCCAGCAGGCATTTTCTACTGAAAGGGGTGTCTACAAATCCCCAGTATATCACTCAGATCCCCCCCTGAGGGGAAACGCAAGTTGCATTCAAATCAAACATTTTCCTATCAAGCTATGCGCTAATGCCTTTCCTATGAGACCTAAGCCTGTCAGTCACCCACTACTCCTTAGACATGTTAAAACAGAATTTGTTGTTTATTTGTATTTCATTAAAGTTAGTCTGTTTTCTCACTCATATTGAATTTGTATCTAAACCTAGGTTGCCAATACTACTTAGGCAGAGCTTCTAGGTTGTTGTCTTTTTATTCTCTGCATGCAGCCCACAAAACATTGTGTCAGTCCTGCTACATGCAGTATTGGTCTGTGCTTTTAAGTAGTGAATGACCTCATTATTTAAAGTCATATGCTAATGTAACAGGTTGATAAACACAAGTCTGTTATTAAAAGAGGTTCCATGAGAGCTGTGTTTTATTACTGTTGGTGGCAAATCTAAAATGAAATGATTAAACTAGTAATCAGGATGTTGGTTGTAAAAATAAAGTACATTGCAGTATTGCACCATAATTTTAACATTATTATGGAAGTATCCCTTTTTTAAGTATAATTTTAAGAGTATCAAACTATTGATAGTAGTGCGAAATAGTACTGTTTATTTATGCTCTATGCACAGAGTTACAGCATGACAGACTATGCAGGCACTGAATGGGTTGATGCGAGTATCAAGCATGAAACTTTCACAATTGCACTATGCCCTGCTATGGAGCCTATTCCCCTTAAAATGCAAAAAAGCCAGAACAATAGAGCACCAGTTCAGTAAGAGTTCATTATTATTATAGCATATTTGTAAATACCATTATACTACAAAATGATTAGTAGTAGTTTAGATATATGGGCTTGAACAAAGTTTTTTTTGCCATTTGTCTTCTGGGGCGTTTAGGCAAAGGTTATACTTTTAATACAATTTTGCAAAGGCCTCGATGTTGCTTTTACCTTTTTGCTTTAGACTAACTACGGTTATTAAATATTCCATAAAACAAGGACTAAGTGTTATGTTTGATATGCACTTCAAAAGCCTAAAAGGCCAAAGAAAGCCCTTCCTTAATTATTGAAGAAGTGTCTGTAAAGGAAACATGAGCAAATAGCCTTCATGCTTTCATCCTGAGTAACCTTTTATTGTCCTTTTCTTCAGATGGCCAAGTCAGTATATTTAATAAAAGCAGCAGCAACCATCAAAGAAGGCAGGGGTCTAATAAATGGTCCTGATTAAAGGCCCTGACAGGGTATGAACTTTGCATAAATTTTCTTATGGTGTCAGAGTAGGATACTGATTGAAACCCCATTAACATAATCACACATTTAAAGAAAATGCTGTAATGTATCAGAAACATTTCTCTTAGAGTAATAATTTTAAGGCATTAAGATGCAAATAGCAATATGAGATATGTTTTAGTAATGTTCTGAAAGCCTGATTATTTAAATAGCATAGCATATAGACTCTGTTCTAGCTGTTGAATCTACGTACTTTCAAAGCTCTGTGTTTGCAATAAAATATATTCAAACCATTGTCTGTTAGATTTTGTTTACCTAGCATTTGATAATCTATGACATTGGAGGTAATTTCAAAGGAAAAGCCTGTTAAAAATATTTAGTGTAAAATAAGACAGTCCTTGCAGCAACGAATCCGAAAAATAATTTTACCTTTCCCTTCTAAGTTCTTTGTTATTGTGCCGTTTGTTCTCGCTAATTTCAGTGCCTCTTTTTTCCCCCATTCTTTTTTTTTTCTCTCTTTTTTAAATCTGCTTCCAGCCCCAGATGTACAATCGGTGATACTTTTCAATGCAGATTTTGAACAATACAAGAAAACATTCCCTTCCCCCACATAAATGGCCATAATTATGTAAAAGAATGACTGCTCCAGACTGATGACTTTCAATATGCTGGAGTCTAGCATACTGGTATAAGAGGCCAGAAAGGTCAACAGTAATTCATAACTGCTATAAAACTGTGTAGCATCCCAGGGTTTCTGGCGAATGCTGACATTATCATGCTCCTTCTGCTGGTTTGTATATGTAAATTTGTGGACTGCTTTTGCCGTATCACATGCAGAGCATCAATCAGGCAATGGAATACATCAGAGTATTTTCATTATGCCTAGTTATTTACTGCATCAGAAGAAATTACCCTGGCAAGCCAAGCAGGCTTCTTGGGTTGCATGATATCAGCATCCAGGTTTCAACTCAGGAGTCATATTGTAAACATTACAGGATTAATCTCACAATCACAATCATCAATCTTTCCTAGTGCTGCCAGGGTGTAACGGTGGAGATTGGTAAGAAGGCTATGTAGATTTTAGTTTTATTCTGAATATTAAGATCCGTTATGAGTATCTGCTTATCAGATCTGTAGACAACCACGTTATAAAACAATGCTCTTTTTCAATAGAATTGTTTTCTTTGATATGATGAAAACATTGTGCGCTAGATATTGAAACCACTGAACTCTGTTATTATTGTCTGATTTTATTATTGAACTGGAATATTTAAAGAGTGTACTTTTTGGAATGCTAGATTTAAAACATATGTTTGCGCAAACAAGATTTACTCACAAAAATATATGAAGAATCAGCACTGAACACAGTGAAAGGAGATTTTTTTAGGTCTCCCAAGTAAGTTGTTCACAGTCCAAGCCAATTAATTGGATTCTTGCTAAACACCTAAAAAAAACTACCTGTACCCTGACCTGGGAAGCTGGATCTGCATTGCAAGAAGCTGTGCTAAATCTATTGCTCTTGTTTTCCTTGTTTACAAGGTAGATGTTTATAGGATAGAAGCTAAAATCTGAACACAATTATTATCCTTATAGAGGTTGATACAGTGAGTACAGAATTATGGCATTTGTTTGCCTCCAGAAATAACAACTATTGATTGCTGTGCCAAATGCTAATAAAGCATGCCCTATAGGTGTTGTATAACTGAGCCCTCAGACTAATGATGCTAATGCAAGCAGAAATTAAGCAATGCGTGAAAACAAACTTCAATTTCTTTCTTAAGATACAGTGGCATCATAACCTTAAAGCCTCATAGCCTAATGTTTGATAAAGGTTAATTGTGTGTGGCATTGTGGGTTTAAAGAGTGGCGCAGTACAGTGGAGCTCAGGGGAGGCGGATTAGGAGGTCCATCAGGCAGTTTTTAAAAGCCCCGTGCTGGTGCTTGCTGTGAGCAGTACGCTGGGCCAGCCCGCATTGCAAATACTGTATACATTGGATGAGGTAGATGACATGAGGCTTAGTAGGTTTCCCAGACAACCTACAGTACAGTAGTTTTAGTGCTTTTCCTCTCATTATAAAACATGAACATTTAAAACTAGGGGACATGGTTGATCATGGGGTAACCTTGTCGGCCTTTACTATTTGGGGATGGCAGAATGGGCCTATGGGACCCCAGTGGGATGCCGGTGGACTGTGGGGAACACCTCCTCCCCCTATGGTGACGGTTCCATAGTAGAAAATCACAAGAGAAGGCATCCTTCAGGGATATGTGACCAGGATATTTATGTCTCAGTCTTTCTTTCAATGACAGTTCTGACCAGGCTTCCACAGTGTGCCATCTGCTGCAGGTGATACTCCACCCATGGGAACGTTAGAGATAGCCGGTTACTGGTTCTCCTCCTCTCAGCTAACAGGAGACAAATGGTGCAGCCCTCACAGAGGGCTGCTCTATAAAGAGGCTCCCCTCTTGGGTGGCAACACCGCAGACACAGTGCCTGTAGCGAGAGTTTCCATCCACCTTTGTGCACACTGTCAACATGATATCCGGTAAATTCCTTTAACACGATCAAAACTTAATCTAAAAACAAAACCAAAAGGAACAAAAATAAGAAAATTCTTCCTCCTTTGATTTTTTCTTGTCCAGCCACACGTTTGGGACAACAAATGTAGCCATATTACAGTGATTATGGTGTTGTTGCTACTACTTTTGGCAAAATCTCTAGCAAAAATAAATGAGCATGGAGCTTTTCTTATAGTAAAGCAGAAGAGTCCCTTATTGAATACAGCAACAGTAATACATTCACCTGACAACAAGCTCCAGGGTTATTGCTGACAGGGGCACACACTTGTGTTGGGATGGACTCCCCAAGAATGGCAAAAAAACTGATATTCAATGCAGGTGGATTGGGATATCTGTTCGTGGCAGCAGTGGCAGGAACTTATCCCTTTATAATAGACCTTACCTTTACTTTCCTGGCCACGTGCACAGAGTGAAGTCTTGGGTGTCAGCAACCTGTCCAACCCTTACGGGGGTATTGCACCTTCTCGTCAGAAGATATTTTCTCCTAGCTTGCGGTCATGATATATTTTGTATTTTAATTGATCTGGTGCTTCAGAGGCTAATGCAGGGCCAGCGCAAGGTTTTCATATGCCCTAGTTGAAACGTAAAAGTTGCGCCCCAGCTGTATAAAAAAAAATACGATAAATAATTTTAAAAAACAGTTGCGTAGCTATTGGGGCTGAAGGCAGTGAGACCGCACCCCAGCGCGACACAAAATAAAAATAATAGGGTGCCAAAATACTGGGCAAAAAAAAGAAAAATAATTTAAAAAAAAGATAAATAAATAAAAAATAATACTGTAGAGTCCTGTTTATCCGACCTAAACGGGACCAATACTGTGTCAGATAACCACTAATGTCGGATATTACGGAAAATATTATTTGATATTTGCACCCTCCTTTCCCCCCTCTCACTTACCAGGCTTGGCAGCGGCGGCACAGTGGAAGCGGAGCAGCATACGAGTCAGGGTGCGGAGCATTCCAAAGAGAGGTGACACACAGGTTATGCTTTCGTTGGGCTTATTAAAAATGAGACTATCATGTGACGTCATCTACTGTACATACTAATCGTGTCACAGAGTGGCATGTAACGAGGCAACAAACTGCATGGGGAAGAGATGCCAAGGACAGATATCCATTGTCCCTCAAATGTAGGATTACGAGATAGTCTCGTTGCGTCCGTCATAACTGCCTGAATCTATAGATATGACTCACGTATGTCTCGGTTCTACAAAAGGGAAGTTATGAGTGCGTTTATATACTTAAGGAAAGTTTAAACAACGTTTTGGTAGACGTTATTTTACTCTGTCATAAAACTGTCAATCTCACAGCTGATTTACGACAGGGGTGGGTTTATGTTGTTTCAATGGGGAAAAATCATACTTAAGTAACAGCAAAGTATAATGAAAATCAGATTTCAACAGTGGTGTGTTTGGACCAAACATATGAAGTCTCTTTTCTGCGCCAGTGACTTTTCTAGGAGAAAATCCAGACATACTGCATGATAATGTAGTGTATAGGGATTTCTGGTTTTGTTTTATCCTGTTACTTTAAGAAACATTTACTGCAATTGTATGTTCTTGTAATCCTTTTTCTGTAATCTAAGCACTGGATTTGTATATATTCTGCATTAAAAAATGTAATAAGTGATGCTTTGGGCTCTGAATGAGCTGTTGCATGATCTGGAGAGAGTAATTACATTTTCAGACACATTTTGCTATAATATTTTTTTTGTGTTAAGTGCATAGTTTTTTCTATTATAAACAGGGACCTGTGACCCTGACAGATTCATTTTAGATCTTTTATTTGCATAATTTCTTTGGTGGTGACAACGTATAGATATGATTGGAATTGAGGAGTTAATATTAACTCTTTGACAACAACTTGTGGGGTGGAAAGGTGAGTTGGCTAGAGTATCCATATCTATTAACTCTGGTTGCATATCTATGTCACGTGCTCACTTGTGTGCTGTTCATGACAGATGATACAGTATATGGGGACGCTCATCTGAGGGACCTTTGCGAAGGTGAAAAGTGAGACCGCTTGCAAGCTGTGTATTAACCCTTGTTCAGTATGCAAGTCGCATGTTCACAGGTGTGCCGTATGTCACTCTTGCCCGTCTGGTTATTCTTAAGTAGTGAAAGCTAACCATGATATTTATAACCTCATAAGGACCACCCCTTAGCTAGAATTCACCAGTTGTCTCCTTAATGAGACACTCCCAAAAATAGAAGTCTGCCTTTTGATTAATACATAATATTCCCCATTAATTTCATTTAATGATGAGATAGATAAGGATGTATGCAGTATTAATTATGCATCTTTTGATGAAGCCGTATCCTTGATTAACAATTGTGGCCAAGGCTGATATAGTATCACCTTTTAGACTCCTGGTTTATCCCAAATCTTTTCATTTACTAGTTTGTGAATTTCAGGTACAGTATTTTGTGGACCTCTTTTTGCCTATAGGCTGTTTAATGCACCCTCTCTATCCACCTTTAAGACCCACCTTAAGAAACACTTGCTTAAAGAAGCATATGAGAAGCACCGTGGCAAATACTATACACATCCATAAAGCTTGCCCCCTGCAGACACGCATAGCCAAATGCCCTCCTACTGTCTCTGTACATTCTTCCTACCTAGATTGTAAGCACTTCGGAGCAGGGACTCCTCTTCAGAAATGTTACTTTTATGTCTGAAGCACTTATTTTCATGACCTGTTATTTGTTATTTATATGATTGTCATGTGTATTACTACTGTGAAACACTACACATATTAATGGCGCTATATAAATAAAGACATATATACATACATACATGTTGTTTTTATTTTGAAACTTTCAATAAGTGTATTGATTGTCATTGATAAAATCATTGACCGCCTTCTGCTGCTCATGGAGGTGCTTAAGTATATATAACGTGGAATTCCAACAAGGGGGCACATCCATTTTTAGCTAGGACAAGGCATGTTGTTTTCCTCCTGCAACTTAGAAAAGGCATTGTGGGCTATGTCTACGATCGGCTAAAGTGAGTATATATTTTTCTACAACCACAATGCTCTGCACATTCCGACACTTCAGTAGTGAGGTGTACCCTACTTTCCTCCAACTGTTCAAGGGAGTCAACCACCGATCCAACAACTTTGCTATACAGTTCAGGAAGCGCCTTTTAGAGAAAAAATATTTGCTTGGGATGGTCAACGTGGCTCGCAACTTTCAATAAGATCTATGAAGCCCTCAGATTCAACAAATTGGAATGGCAAAAAGTCTATAGCAAGCATTTTAGCTAAATTTCCATGCAGCACCAGAGCTCTTGTATGGGTGCGATGGAATTTTGGCCCGTTCCTGAACTGTGGGCTGCTGTTCTGGCATAGGGTTGCTGCATATCAGGATGCTTGTACTAGTCTTATTTTAAACCTTCATTTTGATTTGCTGGCCACGCCAGCCAATCAGTAGATACAACATCTGGAAGCAGAAAGGTTTCCAACTAAATAAAAACAGAAACCAGTATTCACCTGTAACTTACAATAAAGTGGACTAAAAGAGGAGGTGCACCGTAAAAGAAAAACCAAAGGGTTATACCGAGCAGAGCATGCCGGTTAAGGCCCACTGGGAGGCAAATGCAGGTACCTGCCAGTGGCCATAGCGTGAGTGAACTGTACTCAGAACAGAGCTTGGCAGGTTAGGCATGTTCTATAGTGCCGGGTGTGTGCTATGCTGTGCGCGCTCGCGGAATTTTAGCCTTTCTATACAAGGGCTGCGCGCGCATGGCAGGGAGAGGGGAGCCGACAGACGGCGGCGAAGATGAGGAAAATCATCTTTTCGCGTCGCTACCGGCACTGAATGTATGTATGTGTGTGTGTATATTCTGCTGCGGCCACGTTTATTCTACAACATACCCGAAAATTTTCGGGCATGTTTTCCGATGGTCACGGGCCTCCTCCACGCGGCCCGAAAGCGGCCCAAAAACTGCTTATAACAGCTGATAGCGCTAGACAAAAAAAGCGCTTAGCGCTAAACAATGGCAATGCCCGCAGGCGCACAAAACGGCCGAGAAACGGCCGTGAACGGGCCGCATCATTCCGCCATTTGCCCCGATTTGCCCGCGATTTAAAAAAAGGAAAAGGCCGCCACTGTGTGTGTGTGTGTGTGTGTGTGTGTGTGTGTGTGTGTGTGTGTGTGTGTGTGTGTGTGTGTGTGTGTGTGTGTGTGTGTGTGTGTGTGTGTGTGTGTGTGTGTGTGTGTGTGTGTGCACAAATGAAATACTTTTTTTATTTTTACCAATGTTTTTTTTTAATAAATAATAAATTACACATAAACACACACACGCACATATACATAAACATACACACACATACATAAACACACACACACGCACATATACATAAACACACACACACGCACATATACATAAACATACACACACATACATAAACACACTCAACACTGTATACTTAAAAACACAGTATACTTACGAAAAGCATGCGGCACGTGCACGCGCGTTCGCATAGGCACGACGGCCGCATGCAGTATATAACAGCCCTAAGGAAAGCATCCCCAGCCAAACGCTGCTTCCTGGACTTATATACTGTATGGCCAGCTTGGCTAATGTCAGGAGCAGGTTGGTGAGGAGGTCCATGGCCCTCTTCCGGGATACTGGGTGCCCTCTTCCGAGATACTAGGTGCCCAAAAATAAAAAAGGTGCGAGTACAAATGCAGCCAGAACTGCAGGACGAGGCCCCTCAAGTGACAAGAGGGGCTGCAGTCTGGTGCAAGAAAAATAAATATGGAACATGGACTCCCTTGTGCTGCAGAATGGGCATACGGTTGGAAAGTCTGTGAAAAGGGCAAGGTACTCTCCTAAGCTCAGTGCAACATGCAGGATTCTCTAACTCATATCCCCTCCACGGGGCTTCAGAGTGGGTCGCTAGGCCTACCAGGAAGGTTGTGGGAGGGGTTAAACCCTTCATTTTCTTAGTGGTAGTAACTGCTATGGTAATGAAAGGGTAAACCCCTCCCAATACCCACCAAAGAGGCCTCACCACCCACCCTGGGGAGACTACCCCCTTCACCCACCCTCTATACTCACAAACAACATTACAATAAAATACACACACCAATACAATACATTGGGGAAAAAACGTGTCTCTCCCAATATATACAGTACAGTAATGGGCAAAATCTCTATTATCCAGATCTGGATAATATCATATTTGCCAATTAAAAAATAAAACATAACCAAAACATTACCCAGCCAGCATATAGTAAATTAAAGTCATACTTACCCTTGCCATGATGAAGGCCGTACTCATCCTCATCTTCGTCTGTGTCCTCGTTGTCTTCAGTGGGCAACTTAGTGGTTATTAACCACTATGGTATTTAAGGGGTTAACCCCCCCTCCGGCTACCCACCAAGAAGGCCTAACCACCCACCCCGGGGCAAATACCCCCATCCCCCCACCCCCACTACCCATTGATTGTCACAGTGGTAAACCATGCCCACAATATGGGCATGGTTCTCCACAATGGTAATCAATGGTTAAGCTACAAATAAAAAAAATAAGCACTGAATAAAATACATTACATCTCAATAAAAAAATATTTGCCAATAAGCCAATTGATTGTCATAGTGGTAAACTATGCCCACAATATGGGCATGGATTTCCACAATGGCAATGAATGGGCAAGCTACAAATAAAAAAACAAGCACTGAAAAAAATACATTATCTCAATAAAAAAAATTGCCAATAAACCAATTGATTGTCACAGTGGTAAACCATACCCTCAATATGGGCATGGATTGTCACAATGGCAATAAATGGGCAACCTATAAAAAACAAGAAACAAATAAAATACTGTATATGACATTTAAATAAAAGCAAACATTTGCCAAAAATTGGATTGCTTGCCACTGTGCTTATCTATAACCTGAAAGGGGCATAGATAAACACATTGCTAGTTAATGGGCATCCTACCTAAAAAAAAAAAGTACACAATTAAATAAAATCCAATCAATGTGTTTTTACCTTTGCCGTGATTCACCCTTCTCTTCCAACTGTGGCGCCAACTCTTAACCCATGACACAATGTGCAGAAGTCCATGATTCTCTGTTGATGGCAGAGGAGTCTCCGGTGAGTGCTTTCTTCTTTCCTTTCTTTTCTTCCTTCTTTTCTTCTTTCTTTTCTCCTTGGCAATCCAAATGTCCAGTAGATGTTGATCCAACTGCTTCTTGGGCTCAAAGGAGATGTGACAGGCCTTATATAAGGCTTGCGACGAACATTTGATTGACAAATGGTACAGCCCCCAATCCGATCTTTGGTGTACCATATGACAGCTTCCATTTTTTTAAAAAAGATGTGACATCATCTTAAAGGGAGGGAAGGCAGCCAATTGGGTAGCATATGCAGCCCTCCCTTTAAGATGATGCACCAGAAAAGGAAATGGAAGCCATCACATGGTACATTTTTGCGAGCATACACCAGCTTCTTGCACAAGAAGCACCTCTTTTCCTCGGTGCTGTAGAAGATTCTATATAGAACCCCCTCAAAAAGAACCCCATAGGATCCCTTGATGGTATTGGTGGACAAAGGGTTAATTATCCATTGAGATCCACTCTAAGTGTGTATAGGTGTATATGTTTGGTAGTGGTGTGTTCACAAATTACTGCCAGACACCAGTTATTTGATTTAATTTGGTGCACCGATTATATGCTTTTGGTAAATTACACAGAAGTGTTTTTTGTCCTTTAAATTGTGTAATATCTCATTATTGTTCTCTACACTTTTTGTTATTTTTCCATTTCTTCATGTACTGCATTGTGCAAGAGTAACAAGAACCAGTGCCAAGGAGGACTCTATTTTGCAAAGACTATCAATACTAATAATAACTGCTGCTATATATTCCAGTTATTATACTACAATTGCAGTAGCATGTGCAGCATGAGGGCCCGAGACAGATCACACTTTACTAAAAAAAAGTCCAGTCATTCACAGCTCATTATTTATTAATTAAAAAAACCAGAGACAGAACATGAAACACAGACAGAGCCCAGTGCTACACCCAGAGCTTATAGGGGTTCTGTATGTTTTGCAATTCTGTTCAGCTGTTCCCACAATATTTATTAATGCCTGCTGGTTGTTGTTTAATGGTTCAGCTAGGTCCCACTTTTCTTAAGTAAATAACAAGGTAAACTTTTTACACTAGAGTGATTTTTTATTAGTGTGACTAAACATTAAAGCAGCACCCTTTATTGCTCGCCAATAGTATACAAATAGGGAATTATAATAGAAAATAAAGCTGTAGTACAGCACTGGATGTACAGTATTATCCCTGATTGTTCTTGCCAAACATTGTCACAGTTACAATTAAACTATTCTAGAAGCTTAATAATTATTCTTGGGATTATTTTTCACAGTTATATAAATAATAATAAACGCTGCTATATACTCAACTTGATATACTACAATCACAGAAGCATGTGCAGCATGAAGGCTAGAGCCAAAAGCCAACCTTACTGAAAGTCCATTAAATCACAGCAGGTTCATAATGCAAAACCTATTATTAAGTATTATTTTTTTACTTTTTAAGATATACTAGTAGAGCAGTAGTACACATAACCACCCACAGCTTAACCCTGCAACAAATTGATGCAACTCTATTTATACTCCTCAAATTCTGCTCCTCATCCGCAGATCACAGATTATGGTTCTTGGTTCAAATAATTAATCTGTCGTGCGAATTGTATGTGACAGAAAAAAAACATTTCTGAAAAGGGTGGATTGCCCTTTTTGAGACTGATCCGCAGATATCCGCAGACCAAAGAATCCGGCCGATCTGAGGTGGATCTACATCTGCAAAATGTTGCCCATCTCTAGTCTGCAGTTATATTTTTACAAAAGTTGTAGATTTTAGAATTTTACAAAGTCAAAAAGTATTAAAATCCCATTACAATACAAATAGTGCAATATAATATGAAAAAATACAAGAAGGGACGACATCCCTTAGAAATCTTCAACTTTTTGGGATAGAACCCTTTGTGAAGAGGAAATCTAAACAGACCTCAATCCATTGTCATTAAAAAGTCATCATGGCTGCCTGGTATCTTCACACAATCCTCCTGGGGCAGTCGATCCATATCACGTGTGCAAGCCGACCCTAATATGGCTTGACTATATATCTACCCCACCTAAACCCCTCAAACACCATGATAAACCACATAATAAAAACATTATACAATAAAAAATATACATAATAAGTAACCAATATTGTATTTTTCAGCGCAGACTGTTTTTTTGCGGAGTTTTTCCCTTACTATTTTGCTGCTTCTGCAAGTCTTGAAGTTAAAGTTTTGACAGTTTGTGAGCTGGTAAAGTTTTGATTTTATTAGAAGAGGAACAAAATATTTTCATATACTGTACACCCAAGGCAATTTTGATGCACCTAGTCATCACTCCAGTTTTGGTAAGACAAAATGACTTAACATTTAGGACCTGCCAATGTCTCATGCTTTCTGAACTTACAAAATTGAAATGCCCATTTTTAGATTAGAAAAGTCCAGTTACTGTACGAAATTATTGCACAAACAACATGCTTGAAGATCTGACTCAACCAAAGACCTATGTAGTTTTCCAAACTATTTGAGCTACAATTATAGTTAAATTAAAAGTAAATATACACAATTATAACGATACATGGGTTTTATTTAGCACACTACAGTATATCATTCTAGAATGTTACATTGTAGCTTTATTAATAACATGATTACTGAACTTGAGTTGTGCAATAGTTAATAGAAACAGTAACTCAGGTTGGAACTGAGAACATGTCAAAATGAAGAATCTCAAATAGGTCAGTGTTAGGAAAATGTTATTTTATTTTAAACAGATCTGACTTCAGTGAGTTTAGCAGTGTAATATTTTCCTCAACTTTTAGACTGAGCAGATAGCCACTAGTGTAGAACCATAGACACAGAGAGTAAAATCACAGGACTGATTATCATAGTTACTATCTGGTGCTTGAAGCAGTTGTAAATATTGCTTATGACTTAGCACTGCTTAGTAATATAGCACTGAGTGTGCAAGAGTACAGCAGATTAGAGAATGGTGAGAGAGCATCTCATGCAATTAAAATACTGTCAAATATCATAACATCGTCATAGATGTATTTGTAAAAGTTTTTAGTAACTAGTCAATTCTGTAGAAATTAGTCTTAACTGGCGGCATCTTCAATTTTCCCTTCACCTTGTGGTCATTCCATACCGCCTGCCTCATTGTGATTCACTTCTACATGCTAAAAACCAAAACACAATTGTGGGTGAAAATTGCCATAGCATTTTATCTACAATGTTGTACCTAAATTAAGAGGAAATCGCTAGCATCACATATATGTTGTGTCATGATAATATCATGAAATATTGGGAATTTTAATCAATCTGGTGCTTATGGGGTGAGTGACACGTGTTGTTTAGAAGGTCATAAACGATAAGCAGACATGACTGTCAGCCACAAATAAAATGTTAATTTTTTTACTCTGTCGTAAAACTGTCAATATCGCAGCTGATTTACGACAAGGGTGGACTTATGTTGTTTCAATGGGGGAAAAATCGTACTTAAGTCTGGGCAAAGTATTATGAAAATCAAATTTCACAGAGGTGTGTTTTGAGACCAAACGCGTGATTTCTCAAGTCTTCGCGAGTGACCTTTCTGGGAGAAAACCTATGTCATTTGGTAATGTACTGTATAGGGATTTCTATTTTATGTTTTACCCTGTTATTTTAAGATTCTGTCCTGAATTTACTATAATTGTATGTTGTTATAATCCTTTTTCTGTAATCTAAGCACTATATTTCTATATATATATATATATATATATATTGTGACAAACGGCTTACTCTGGGGCTCCGTCGTTTGTCCGGGACTGTTTAGAACACGGTCTTTTAGGGTAGGTTAAATGATGAGGCGTCACGTACTGTTCCTTTAAACAGGCTATGCCTGGTTTATTCAGTCCCAGGCACTGAGACTGCCACAGTGCATACAACAGAAAACAGATCAAAACAAAAGCTGCTCACCTGAGCGATAACTTAACTTAGATATCCCTGACTCAGGGTTGGAAGTGGCTTTTCCACTTCCAACATCAAAACATGGTACTTTTGCAGTCTTACACAAATGAACAGAAAGATTGAACCTGTTTGGGGAAGAGGCTTCTCCCCTCTGTAGTTCAGCAGCGTTCCAGCCTCCTGGCTCTTGTGGGGAGACCAGAGCAAACAGGAAATCAGTCTTTCATACCTGATTCCTAATTAGCATGACAGGTGACAGAAATCAGGCAGCAGACAAACTCTGGTCTGGATCTCTCATCCCTCAGTTCCAGCGCTTGCCAAACTGTGGGATGGAGTGTATGTATTATAAGGCTGCACTCCCAGGCCAAACAGGATAGAAACTGTCTAGTATCCTGGGAGCCCTATATACGGAATTTATTACCATCCCCTGGTTTCTGTCACATATCCTCCCCCCCAGCTCAGACCTCGAGGGATGAGCGACCATGGATATTAGGGAGTGCATCCTTGACAACCCGTCAGCATTGCCATGTTTGTGCCCTGACCTGTGTTCCACAGAAAATTTAAAGGGTTGTAGGCTTAGGAACCACCTGGTCACTCTAGCATTCTTTTCCCTGTTTTGACACATCCAGGTAAGGGGTGCATGATCTGTGACCAACCGGAATTTTCTCCCCAACAGGTAGTATTTGAGCGTCTCTACAGCCCACTTTATTGCGAGACACTCTTTCTCTACTATGGAGTAATTTTTCTCCTGCGGATTTAGTTTCCTACTTAAATAAAGGATGGGGTGCTCCTCACCTTGAGACTCCTGGGAGAGTACCGCCCCCAGCCCTACTTCAGATGCGTCGGTTTGGACTACGAACTCTTTGGAGAAGTCAGGTGTGACCAACACTGGTTGGGCACAGAGAGCTTCTTTCAGGCTTCTAAAGGCCTGTTCGGTTTCGGGGGACCACTTTACCATTAGCGGTCCTCTTGCTTTTGTGAGGTCAGTTAGTGGGGTTGCCTTAGTTGCAAAATTGGGAATAAACCTTCTATAGTACCCAATTAAGCCCAAAAAGGTCCTTACTTGTTTTTTTGTAACTGGCCTTGGCCAATTTTGTATCGCCTCCACTTTGAGTGTTTGGGGTTTGAGTAAACCTCTGCCAATAGAATATCCCAGATACTTGGCCTCCTCCAGACCAATAGTGCATTTAGCGGGGTTAGCAGTTAGTCCAGCAGACCGGACTGCGTCAAGCACAGCTTGGACCTTTGGAAGGTGGGATTGCCAATCTTCACTATGGATTACCACATCATCCAGGTAGGCGGCAGCATACCGAGCATGTGGTTTTAAAATTTTATCCATCATTCTTTGGAATGTGGCGGGAGCTCCATGTAAGCCAAAAGGCAACACCTTATACTGAAAGAGGCCGTCTGGGGTTGAGAAGGCTGTCTTTTCTTTTGCCCTTTCTGTGAGGGGAACCTGCCAGTACCCTTTTGTTAGGTCTAGGGTTGTGAGATATCGGGCTTTGCCCAGTCTCTCTACAAGTTCATCTACCCTGGGCATAGGATAAGTATCAAATTTTGACACCGCGTTTAGTTTCCGGTAGTCATTACAAAACCTTGTTGTACCATCTGGCTTTGGGACTAAGACTATAGGGCTGTTCCACCCACTTTGGGATTCCTCAATTACACCTAGTTTTAGCATTTTTTTAACCTCTAAACTTATAGCCTTTCTTTTGGCCTCTGGGATTCGGTACGGTTTAAGGTTAACTCGGACCCCCGGTTCAGAGACTATGTCATGTTCAATTACGCTAGTTCTACCTGGCCGTATAGAGAAGATTTCTTTGTTTCTTTTCACTAAATTCTGAACCTCTCGTTTCTGATGAACAGACAGTGTTTCAGCTATGCTAACCTCTGGGTCAGTTTCTTGATTCTCTGACGGACCTGGGGGTACTAGGGTTAACAAGACTTCTCTATCTTTCCAGGGCTTGAGTAGGTTTATATGGTAAATTTGCTCAGGTTTCCTCCTACCTGGCTGTCTTACCTTATAATTTACTTCTCCCACTCTTTCCAAGACCTCATATGGCCCATGCCATTTAGCAAGGAATTTACTCTCCACGGTGGGAACCAGAACTAGTACCCTATCACCTGGAGAAAAAATTCTGACCCTAGCACCCTTATTATATGTATTCCTCTGTGCTTCTTGAGCTTTCTCCATGTGTTCCCTCACTATGGGTAGGACTGCAGCAATGCGGTCCTGCATCTGGGCAACATGCTCTATTACACTTCTGTAAGGGGTAAACTCGTGTTCCCAAGTCTCTTTGGCTATATCCAGTAAGCCCCTTGGGTGTCGGCCATACAATAGTTCAAACGGGGAGAAGCCTGTGGATGATTGGGGAACTTCCCTAATGGCAAATAACAGGTACGGTAACAAACAATCCCAGTTTTTCCCATCTTTATCAACCGCCCGCCGTAACATGCTCTTTAAGGTTTTATTGAACCTTTCCACTAAACCATCTGTTTGTGGATGATAGACTGAGGTTCTGAGATGCTTGATTTTTAGGAGTTTACATAGCTCTTTCGTTACTTGGGACATAAATGGTGTTCCCTGGTCAGATAGAATCTCTTTAGGAATCCCGACCCGGGAAAACAGAACTACTAACTCTTTTGCTATGTTTTTAGCTGAGGTGCTACGTAGGGGAACTGCCTCCGGATATCGGGTGGCATAATCTAATATTACCAATATATGCTGATGTCCCCTAGCAGACTTTATTAGGGGTCCTACTAGATCCATAGCAATCCGGTCAAATGGTACCTCTATTATGGGAAGGGGTACCAATGGGCTGCGGTACGCCTTGAACGGGGCGGTGATCTGACATTCTGGGCATGAGGAACAATAATTCGTAATTTCTGCCAGAACCCCAGGCCAATAGAAGCTTCGGAGAACCTTTTCTTTTGTCTTTTCCACCCCTAGGTGTCCCCCCAATGGATGACTATGTGCGAGGTGTAATACTACGTTACGGAATGTCCGTGGTACCAACAATTGTTTAGTTGTAACTGATTTCCTTTTATCAACCCGATATACTAGGTCGTTCTCTACCTCGAAGTAGGGGTAAGCAAGTGACCTATCTGGTTGGCCAGGAGTACTATTCTGGTCCCGTATATTTCCCCTTGCTACCGCTAATGTGGGGTCCTCCCACTGGGCCTTCTTAAAACTCCCAGGACTGACCTCTAGGTCAGCGAGGGTCTTATCCGGTTCTGGGTTGGTAAGTGTCTGCTCAACATCTTGATTTGGGGTATTCCCTACCAAAGTAGTGATGGGGAAGGGAATTTTACAGCACTCCTCCTTTTCCCCCTTCTTATTTGGGCCCTCGTCAACCTCCATTTCTGAAAAAGGGAAAGGATTTGTTTCTTCTAATACTTCGTTATGGTCCGCTATTGAACTCTGGGCGCTATTCTGAGCGGGGGACCACATTTTTAGAAAATGGGGAAAGTCGGTCCCTATTAACACATCATGTGCCAGTTTGGGTACAATACCCACCTTGAAATCTAAAGAACCAAACTCTGTTTCAAAAAAAACATCAACAGTGGAATATTCATGATTATCCCCATGTATACAACAAATTGCCACTCTTTGTGAACTGTTTCCCTGTTTCTTCTTAATGGGCAAGAGGTATTCGGACACTAGTGTGACCATGCTCCCAGAGTCAAGAAGTGCCCGAACCCTCTTACCATTAACCTTTACAAATGCCCACAGATGGTTATTCAAGGGGTCCTCTGGGCCCATACATTGGGACAACAGCGAATAAGGTTCCACGCTGTTGCATTGCATGGGCTCATAATTTAGTGGGCAGATTTTTGCTGTGTGGCCCCTCTCATGACAATTTACACATTTAGGTACATAGTCTGTGTCCCACTTAGAGCCTTTTCCCGGCTCCCCATGTTGGCTATTGCCCTTAGTGTGCGAACCACTGTTGCTGGTGCTGCGTGAAGGTGGTCGCCGCTCTTCAGCGCCCCTTAACCCCGGTACCCTTTTACCGTCTCTGGAAGAGTCCTGGAACCTCGGGTAGTGGGGTTGCTCCACGACTGTGGGTTGCGGGTGCTCTTCTGCTGCATTGTACCTTTCTACGAGGGCCACAAGCTCATCCGCATTGTGGGGGTCACTCCGACTGACCCAACGGCGTAAGGCAGAGGGAAGTTTCCTCAAGAACTGGTCCATGACCAACCGTTCCACGATGTGGCTGGCTGAGTTGATCTCGGGTTGTAGCCACTTCCGGGCGAGGTGGATGAGGTCATACATCTGGCTTCGGGTGGCTTTATCCATCGTGAAGGACCATGCGTGAAACCTTTGGGCGCGAACAGCCGTGGTTACGCCGAGGCGGGCGAGGATCTCGAACTTCAATTTTGCATAGACGTTAGCTTCGGCTGGCTCTAGATCAAAGTAAGCCTTCTGGGGTTCGCCGCTTAGGAAGGGTGCGATTAGACCAGCCCACTCAGCTTCTGGCCATCCCTCTCTCTGTGCCGTGCGTTCAAACGTGAGAAGATAGGCTTCCACATCATCCGAGGGTCCCATCTTCTGAAGGTAGTGGCTTGCCCTGGTCATTTTCGGAACTGGGGCTGCCGCTGCCAGTGGAAGGTTACTGATAGTCCCCCTCAGGATCTCAAGTTCCTGCTGTAAGCCCTGAGCGAACCGCTGTTGCTCCTCTCTCAGCAAGCGGTTTGTCTCTTGCTGGTTTGCATTCGCGTTTTGCAGGGCTTCATTCGTCTGTTGCTGGTTTGCATTCGCCTGTTGCTGGTTGGCATTCGCCTGTTGCTGGTTGGCATTAATCTCTTGCTGGGCTATTAGCAGCTGTTGATGGGCTGCATTCGTCTGCTGCTGGTTTGCATTAGTTTCTTGCTGGGCTATTAACAGCTGTTGCTGGGTTTCATTCGCGTCTTTCTGGGCAGCGACATTGCGTACCAGCGCACCCACCACGTCTTCCATCTTGTTTGCAGAGGATGAAAAAACTTTTTTTTTTTTTTTCAAAGTTCTTCAACCCGCAGACCCCCTAGTGCTCTGCCCGCATTCTCCACCATATGTGACAAACGGCTTACTCTGGGGCTCCGTCGTTTGTCCGGGACTGTTTAGAACACGGTCTTTTAGGGTAGGTTAAATGATGAGGCGTCACGTACTGTTCCTTTAAACAGGCTATGCCTGGTTTATTCAGTCCCAGGCACTGAGACTGCCACAGTGCATACAACAGAAAACAGATCAAAACAAAAGCTGCTCACCTGAGCGATAACTTAACTTAGATATCCCTGACTCAGGGTTGGAAGTGGCTTTTCCACTTCCAACATCAAAACATGGTACTTTTGCAGTCTTACACAAATGAACAGAAAGATTGAACCTGTTTGGGGAAGAGGCTTCTCCCCTCTGTAGTTCAGCAGCCTTCCAGCCTCCTGGCTCTTGTGGGGAGACCAGAGCAAACAGGAAATCAGTCTTTCATACCTGATTCCTAATTAGCATGACAGGTGACAGAAATCAGGCAGCAGACAAACTCTGGTCTGGATCTCTCATCCCTCAGTTCCAGCGCTTGCCAAACTGTGGGATGGAGTGTATGTATTATAAGGCTGCACTCCCAGGCCAAACAGGATAGAAACTGTCTAGTATCCTGGGAGCCCTATATACGGAATTTATTACCATCCCCTGGTTTCTGTCACAATATATATATATATATATATATATATATAGAAGAAAGAGAGGAGAGAGCGCACACCCCATAGCGTAAAAACGTAAATTTATTGAGGGGAGGGGGGGATAAAAAATGCACTCACAAGGGTACAAGTTTTAAAAGCATATTGTGATACAGTATAATCACCATCATCCGGAAACTGCAACAGGTGCTGGAATAAATCCTCGGTCCCAAGATGGTATTGAACCACGTTGTTTGCAGGATGTCCTGGGCTTGGTGATGGTATGAAACGATTTCCAACAATACCAGGAACACACCGCCCTGCCTGGAGTTCTCTGCGATAGCCGGCGCTCAAATCAGTTGGTAGCTGCGCTCCGTGATGACATAATGTCCTTGCGTGCGTGATGGCGCTCCCTGACGCGTTTCGTCACACACAGGTGACTTTTTCAAAGGGTATATATATATATTAAAACATTTAATAAGTGATGCTTTGGGCTCTCTCACTTCTCCCCTTCTAACACTTGTTTCTGCAGAGATCTGCGCTCCATTACCCTACCAGATTTTCATTCCATTTTGTGCCCTCCCTCCCCTCTCTCAGCTCAGTTCCAGTCCCTGACAACCTGGTCAGGCACTACAACTTTGTCCTATCCTCCTCTCTTGACCCAAATGCCCCACTATCTCTCTGCTTTTCTGCACTCATTCCTCTGAACGCCTCTGGAGGAAATCACACACTCTCGCAGACTTCCTTCACAACAAATTTATGTTATCCTGTTTGAACTCTGTCCTCTCCCAGGCTAAACAAAACTACTTTTCTTCACTAATCAACACACAGGTCTAACCCACATGACTCTTCTCTGTCTTTGACTCCATACTCAGACCACCCAATGCTACCTGTTTGTCTTCCTCCATCTCATCTCAGGACTTTTCTGAATATTCCAAAGAAAAGGTGGAATCCATATGTCAGGACATCCCCTCTGTATCCACTTCATATTCTATACCTCCTCTTCCTAACTCTCCTCGTGACATCCTCGACTCCTTTTCCACTGTCACAGAGGAGGAAGTATCGTTGCTGATCTCCTCTTCTCCCCCTACCACTTGCCCTCTTGACCCCATTCCCTCCCATATCCCAAAACACCTTGCTTCTACTATAAAACCCTACCTGTCTTTCTAACTATCATCCTTTCTCCTTCCTGTCTTTTGCCTCAACTCCCTGAACGTCTTGTATTCTCTCACTTGCTCCATTTTTTCACTGCCTATTTTTTCCTATACACTCTACAATCTGGCTTCCGCACTGTTCATTCCACTGAAACAGCCCTCACTAAAAATAACTAATGACTTCCATGCTGCCAAAGACAAAGGTCACTACACTCTTCTCATATTACTCAACCTCTCTGCAGCATTTGATACTGTGGACCACCCTCTTCTCATTCACATTCTCCATACTCTTGGAATCCATAACAAAGCTCTATCTTGGATCTCCTCTTACCTCTCCCATCATACTTTTGATTGTCTCTTCCTCCTCTATCGATCTCTTTGTGGGGAATTCCAAGAGCTCTGTCCTGGGACCGCTTCTCTTTTCTCATTATACACTCTCTCTAGGCGACCTAACCACATATCTCCGATTCAAATATCACCTCTATGCTTATGACACACATATTTATTATTCAACCCCATACCTTACACCTCCAGTATAGACCAACGTTTCTTAAAGTCTCTATATCATCCTGGATGGCCCTCGTCCGACTTAAATTTAACATGTCAAAAACAGAGCTCTGCATATTTCCTGCCAAATTTAGCCCTATTACCTCCTTTTACATTAGTGTTGGAAGCACTATCATACACCCAGTTGCACAAGCATGCTGCCTAGGGATCACACTCGACTCCTCTCTCACATTCTCCTCTCACATTCAAAATGTAGCTAAAACCTGTTGTTGTTTTTTTTTCTCCACAATATTACAAAGGTATGCAGTTTCCTCTGCACTTGACTGCTAAAACTCTGATACAGGCCCTCATTCTCTCATGTCACGACTACTATAACCTCCTGCTGTCTGGCCTTCCAGGCTCTCACATGTCTCCCCTACAATCTATCCTAAACTCTGCTGCCAGAAACACTTTACTCTTTCCTAAATTTGTCTCAGCATGTCCCCTGCTGAAATTCCTCTCCTAGCTTCCTATCCAATCCCATATCACACACTCAATTCTTCTCCTCACTTTTAAGGCTTTACACTCTTCTGCCCCTCCTTACATCTCAGCCCTAATTTTTCGCTATGCTATGCACTATTCCGACTCTTGCGTTCTGCTCACGGATGTCTTCTCTTGACTCCTTTTGTGTCTTAAGTCCTCTCCCGCCTTAAACCTTTCTCACTGACTGTCCCACACCTCTGGAATGCCCTTTCCCTCAATACCCACTAGCACCCTCTCTATCCACCTTTAAGAACCACCTTAAGACACAGTTGCTTAAAGAAGCATATGAGTAGCACTGTGGCTAATACTATACATGATACATAAAGCTTGGCCCCCTGCAGATGCACTTACCAGAAAGCCCTCCTACTGTCTCTGTATGTTCTCCCTACCAATTAGATTGTAAGCTCTTAGGATTGAACCAGTTGGGTTGACCCAGAGACCCACATACACCCGCGGGGAACACCCATGGACCCCATTGGGGCCCTCGGAGACCACCTGGAGGTCACGGAGCCTAGCTTGGACCACCCGGAGGCCCCCAGAAATCCTTGCGCACCCCCTGGGGTGCAGTGTGGGGCCTGCGGACACCCATCGGGACCATCCGGGCACCCCCGCCGGACTGTGATATTAATTATGTGTTAGAATAAACAAGAAAAAGAAACCTAGTATGGGCACTCATGCACCAAAATGAATGTATAATGAAGTAGTTGAAACATAAAAACTAAAATAGAGGGTATTAAAACGAATATACGCATGCATCTCGGGTGCATGCGCATGACTCCAAAGCTTCCCGCAAAGAGTCAGCTGGCTACACTGTGTGCTGGCAAATGCGGCGTGTGCTACTTTGTTGCTCCTGTATGTTTGATCCAATGATCTGGTGGCTAGTTTACTATCAGCTCAGTAGAAGTAGGGTGCACCTGGTGCATCCCAACTATATATGTGTAATTATTGTACATCCTTTATGCACCGATCTTCTATTGACCAGCTCTGACTAACAGAGCTGGTGTCGGATCAGTGCTTGTATTAACCTCTGGTAGTATTATTGTGGTGTTTGATCCACTCCCAATCTCAGAGTTGGGGCACTACTATACCTAGCAGCCATACTTTAGCCTGAAGGCATTTATTTTGGAGGCACACAAGTAGACTTCATATTGAGTCAGCTTGTTTACCTACTAAGTACTTAGTGGTGTTACTATGTGTATTTAATCAAGACTTAGCTACTATTCATGAGGAAGCACCGCGTGCCCCTGGCTCTAGGTCTATTCTATATGCAGGGTCATCATATCCATATGAACTGAGCTGCATTTTCTACCCTTGTATTGCTATACTTACAGTACTCAGCAGTGTGAGCCTTACCATGTATCCTGCCTTGTGTTACCATTACATCTACACACGCAAAGCAAGGGTTAATTCCACTGCACAGTATTAACTGCTGTTCTGGAAAGAATTTGTTATTATGCATTATACCAACAAGACAGACCTGGCTAGGGTATGAGTTGTTATTTGCCATTATATTGACTGAAGCTCAAGGGTGATTAACCTAACATACACCAATAAACTATAGTCATTACCCCACTTGGGTTCCCCCTGAACAGTGTTCCTATTGATTTACTTGATCTGTACTGCTTAATACATATTTATGTTCATTTGCAGTAACATATTTCTGATCCAGAACATTTACCTGAGTGTTCATATTTTAGGATCACAGCATTTAATATTCGTTTTAATACCCTCTATTTTAGTTTGGAAAATAAAGTTTTTATGTTTTAACTACTTCATTATACATTCATTTTGGTGCATGAGTGCCCATACTAGGTTCTTTTTCTTGTTTGTTTTACTTCATATACCTACCTAGGGAGCACCTACACCATACCTCACGATTGGCAGCTGCGTGGGTCAATCTACTAGTATGCGTATTAATTATGTCTGTAAAAAAATAAATCATAATTTTATGGGGGGACACAGGGTGTGGGTTGTGTATTGGTTCTTACGAAATATTTTTACATTTAATTTTTATGACTAGTGTAGATGAGCAGGGGGTCTCTGGAGCAGAACCGCATTGATTTAAGGTTTGGGGACCCCCTGCTTCCCGATATACAGACCCCGTTATGGGGTGCCGATATCTCCTATGCATGGAAATGTCTCGCGTCATGTGATTGGGACATTTACATGCATAGGAGATACCGGCAACCCTTAACGGGGCCTGTATCTCAGGAAGAAGGGGTCCCCTGACCTGAAACCAACGCGGTTATGCTCCGGAGACCCCCTGCTCATCTACACTAGTTTTAAAATTAATACTTAAAAAAATATATTTTGGGAGAGATTTGCACAAGGAGCGGTGGCTCTCTCTGAGTAGCTCTCACTGCAGCTGAAAAGGCCTTTTCAGAGAAGCAATCCTATCGCCGCCGGCTACTTGCCCATTTTGGGAATTTTGCTATCACAGATAATTGACGCTTTCTGAATACCGTGATAGCAATACTCATAAAAACGACAATATAAATGTGCCGGCAATTGCTTTTATGAACGCTTACTGCATAGGGCCCCTTTATGTTGTTGACATGAGATGTATGTAAATTACTTTATATAATTGTAGCCCTCTTACCCCTACCCTAAGTGAGATTGAGGTGGGTAGGTGTATCTGACTACTTATCAGTGTGGTGCTGTACCTGTTTGGCAACCAGGAGGGCTGAGCTTCCGCCACGGAGAACCTGGGGTGAATTACTCTTATTACTACTATATGGTGCAGCGCCTCCATCTGCGATGGCTCCCAGCAGAGCGGGAGTTGTTCCTCGCAGGATACATACAAATGAACACATACACTGGATGTAAAATAGCAACGGTCTTTACTATATGCAGAATGTAACTTAACACATACATCAGCAATACACAACAAGATATAGTACCACCCTCTGCCACTAGCTGGCACCTTGCCCCTAACTGGGCTATAACCTCCTTAGCCCCTAACTGGGCTATACCCTTACACCCCCTTCCCAACCCGTGTCCAAAGAGTCCAAGCCCACCCAAGTGTGTGAACAGGCCTGTCACATGTGAGGAGCAAGTTAAAGTTGGTGCACATGTGGAAGGTTGTAAATACCTGCCCAGGTGTCTCTACACCTGGGTGTCTTCGCAAAGGGTCTACCGGTGCCGCTTGGTCCAGCGCTGATCTGTACCTTCACGTGGGATGGGGTCCAGCCGGACGTCCCACCATAAGGACAGTCTCTGGATCAGCAACACCGCATACAGGAACATGCAGCAGACTCTATCACTGGGTCCCTGCACTAAAGAACTGCAGCAGGGCCTCTCTCTCTTCCTGTATTAAGGAACTGCACAGGTACTGTCACTAGGTCCCTGCCTAGCACACAGCTGAAGGGGCACAGGGTCCTTACCTAAGGGCCTGTCTAGTGGGGAGTCAGGGCCTCAACTCTAGCCTGGGGATTTCTGGCCTAGGGCAGAAGCTCGCAGCTCTCTGCCCCCCTTCTTTCCCCCTCTGTGTCCTCAGCCTGACTGAACAATCCCTGTCTGCACACAACATTGTATCCAATTCCCTGCTGCAGAGAATCTGCAAGTCTCAGTGGCTGGCTGGCTGCAGGTGACAGGGATCATAGGGCATTCCCCAGAGACTGCTGGGAGATGTAGTCCACTCAGGACCTCTTCTCTATTAGCGCCGCGTGTGCGATCTCTCCTGCGCCTGTGCGAAGCTGTAATGGCCGCCGCTACCCTTGCCAACCTCTGCGCATTGCACGAACCTCGCGCCACAACCAAGATGGCGGCGCCCACCGGGAGAAGTCGCCGTCCCCTTCCCCCACGGCCACAGGGGTAAGACAGGGGGCAAAGGGACATCAGGGAAACCGGGAGTGACCCAATTAAACTCTCCCCCTGGTGAAAATACCAACGTCCCCGCTTGGAGGACAGCGTCACCCAGCACAAAGTTATATAATAAAAATGCAGGGCATGATATATACAACTTATCACATGTACTTTGTATGAATTGGTACACCACATAACAACCACAGTAATACCCGAGGCCAGCTGAGTGTTAGCGGCTTGCTGAGACCAATTGTGTGGGTGCCCTAACTGATAATGTGGGGGTACCTCACTTTGACTTCTGTGAGCCTCCGCCTGGGTAATCTCTTGGAAATCATGCGCTGGGGTATCAGTCACTGGTTCTGTACTACTTCCTCCCTCTGGTGGAAGGAATAGCACAGTGTCTCTTGGCCAGACCTTTACCCGGCCATACGCGGCATGGATGCGGTAGGCCAGGAGATCTTGACCTTTTCCGCGATCCACCACATGGTGAATAGAGCGCTCTTTTTTGTGCTTAAAGGAGACAATTTTCACGGGATCACTCACAACACAGTCCTTGTCCCTAAGTACTTGGGAGGCTTCCACTGGGAAGCGAGCAATTAGCAAAGTCTCGGAACTCAATGTCTTTACCACATCCTGCAGGGGGTAAAGGGTTGGTGCCTCACAACAGTGGTGATTCACGTGGCCAACAGGTCCTCGGGGACGCAGTCAGTTCCCACCTCGGCTGTCTTGGGACCAGTCCTCGACACTTCTGGGGAATTCCACTTACTTTCTGGACACTCGGTAGCGTTGGATCCCAGTCCTGGGACCAATTGGGTTGGAGCACACGGGCTCACACTCAGTTCAATCACAGTAATACTTATGGCAACACTGGACATCAGGATGGGGCTGTCTTTCCTCTTCACCTGGATGATAGGCGGTGGGTACTGGTCCACTCACACCACAGGACAGCGGTCTTCTAAGGGGGACACCTCCGCCAGGACGCGGTGCCGAGTGGAGAAAATCGCCCTGGTGGGCAGACTTAAGGAGCTACCGTGCTCCGCGGTCAACTGGAAGCTCACACCTGACACCCCTGGGGCAGTCAACTCACCCTTGTCATCGTTAGGTACTGATCCCAAGCCTAGGACCGACGGTACCATCATCTTAGGTCAGACTAGCCGTAGTAGGGCACACTGGCCCACAGCAGGCGAGACAAACGGCTCTTTGTCCTCAGCTTCACTTGTCATCTGTGGTTCCATCTGTGGTTCCGGCATTAGAACCGAATCTAGAACCGCGGTTAGGGCGCACGGGCCCTCCGTAGTTGAGATAGGTTGGTTAGCCGCATCTTCCTCTGTGGGTTCCATAGCACACAGCAGCACTGGTTTTAGGAACTGTGCCTCGCAGCAGGCACACTTGGGTCCCCAGCTCAATTCGCCATCTGGAAAATCACACTTGGGGCATAGGCACCTGACGTACATTTTTCCTTCGACTTTCACTACCTGAACCCCTCGTGGTCGCTGATAAGGATCAAAGTTCATACCACCGGAGAGTTTAAGGTCTTTCTGTAAGCATGGGCACAAAATAAATGTTACATACAGTCCCTCTGCTGGCCAAACACCATACAACTGCGGATGTGGTTCGCTGCATCCTGTACTGTCCTTAGTGGAGACCGCAATTACTGATTGAGAATCGCTGTGCTAGCTCCCCCTGGTGGACTCCAGAGGAGGAGCACCATCTTTCAAGGAGTGATTCTGACTCTGCGCTGAGCCACTCACAGCGCAGGGGCGGGGCTCTGTTTTTCGCGCCAGACCCGGACAATATTCTGCAACAATTTCTTGCACAGTCCTGGTGCTTGCCCGACTTGGCGGGAGCTGCCATCTAAGGTGTGACTCACTGCTTGAGGGAGCCTCCATTTTAATCACAGTCTCATCAATTACACTATGACTCTCTGCATAGATAGGGGGGGTAGCCTTCTGGTGGGGCCTGTGGTTTTCCTGGCATTTCATGGTAGATAATAGGACACCATACTTTAGTGAGGGTTCCATGGAGCAATATTTTGGATGGGCCTCCTTCTCTTATTAAATCTTGTTCGGCCCTCACCAACACTGAGCACCACACTCCGTCGGCATCTACGCAGTGGCCTAAGACTTTTGCACCCCATAAGCCTGTACTGACCCAATATTAAGCAAATATCACAGGAGGGAGTTTCAGCAGGTTTTGTGAGGGCAAGACTTGCCCCTTTAATGCCCATTCGTACACTTCTTGGCAGGATAGCAATGATAATGAGAACGACATAATTTACTGAGTACGGGCACCCCAGGTCTGGATCTCAGCAGTGCCTCCAAATGTAGCCCTCTTACCCCCACCCTAAGTGAGATTGAGGTGGGTAGGTGTATCTGACTACTTATCAGTGTGGTGCTGTACCTGTTTGGCAACCAGGAGGGCTGAGCTTCCGCCACGGTGAACCTGGGGTGAATTACTCTTACTACTACTATATGGTGCAGCGCCTCCATCTGCGATGGCTCCCAGCAGAGCGGGAGTTGTTCCTCGCAGGACACATACAATGAACACATACACTGGATGTAAAATAGCAACAGTCTTTACTATATGCAGAATGTAACTTAACACATACATCAGCAATACACAACAAGATATAGTACCACCCTCTGCCACTAGCTGGCAGCTATAGCCTTGCCCCTAACTGGGCTATAACCTCCTTAGCCCCTAACTGGGCTATACCATTACACCCCCTTCCCAACCCGTGTCCAAAGAGTCCAAGCCCACCCAAATGTGTGAACAGGCCTGTCACATGTGAGGAGCAAGTTAAAGCTGCAGTTCAGTCAATATCCTGCATGTGTGTTTTTTTTAATAAATCAGTTCTGTAGTAAGAAAAATACTTTTAGCATTTTCTGTTTTTAAAAAAACAACTTTGAAAGACCAATTTTCTTGTATTCTATTTTAACAGCCATTTGCTAAGGCACTGCCCCTTTATGTTCTGTCACAAGCCCTGCACACCCCTTTGTCAGCCCTGCCCTCCCTCTAGCACATGTCAGTGCAGGAGTGCTCATGAATATTCATGAGCTTCCACTGAGAGACAGAAGCAGAAGAAAAACAGATCCCTTCCCTAATTATGTCACCAAATTTCGCCTATAAATACATGGAGAACGAATTGACCTGCAGCTATACAGTTCTTTAGGTAATTAGATATTGCACACATGAAACTATTGAAGTAAAAAAATAAATAAAATAAAAAAAGACTGAGCTGCAGTTTTAAAGTTGGTGCACGTGTGGAAGGTTGTAAATACCTGCCCAGGTGTCTCTACACCTGGGTGTCTTCGCAAAGAGTCTACCGGCGCCGCTTGGTCCCGCGCTGATCTGTACCTTCGCGTGGGATGGGGTCCAGCCGGACGTCCCACCGTAAGGACAGTCTCTGGATCAGCAACACAGCACACAGGAACATGCAGCAAACCCTTTCACTGGGTCCCTGCACTAAAGAACTGCAGCAGGGCCTCTCTCTCTTCCTGGACTAAGGAACTGCACAGGTACTGTCACTAGGTCCCTACCTAGCACACAGCTGAAGGGGCAGAGGGTCCTTACCTAAGAGCCTGTCCCTATGAACACCCACCCTCTCCCTATGAACACCCACGCCTCAACTCTAGCCTGGGGATTTCTGCCTAGGGCAGAAGCTCACAGCTCTCTTGCCCCCCTTCTTTCCCCCTCTGTGTCCTCAGCCTGACTGAACAATCCCTGTCTGCACACAACATTGTATCCAATTCCCTGCTGCAGAGAATCTGCAAGTGTCAGTGGCTGGCTGGCTGCAGGTGACAGGGATCATAAGGCATTCCCCAGAGACTGCTGGGAGATGTAGTCCACTCAGGACCTCTTCTCTATTAGCGCCGCGTGTGCGATCTCTCCTGCACCTGTGCGAAGCTGTAATGGCCGCCGCTACCCTTGCCAACCTCTGCGCATTGCGCAAACCTCGCGCCACAACCAAGATGGCGGCGCCCACCGGGAGAAGTCGCCGTCCCCTTCCCCCACGGCCACAGGGGTAAGACAGGGCGCAAAGGGACATCAGGGAAACCGGGAGTGACCCCCTTACATAATGTATTTTCATATGGCTAATTTTACATATGAAATGTGTTTGTTCAAAACATTTTAACATACAGTAGTAATCATCCTTATTTATGGTATGGATATATTACAAAATAAAAGCAACATTTCTCTCAACTCCTAGTACTGTTTTTATTCAAAACATTACATATAATTGGTAATTTATGTCACCAAATGTAGTATTCATACAAAAATTGTGAAATATAGCTACTGAAAAATGTGTTCATATTACCCTTGATATACATATTCATGTTACATATTACATATTAATGTGTAATTTTAGCAAAATATTATGTCCCTCTTAACTACAAATTAGCATAGCTATGTATGAATATATATGTAACTATCAGTATAAGTATATTTTTTTAATAAAAAAATACGTATATTGGGAAGAACAGGCGAGAGAGCAGCCGTCTTCGCGGGCTTCCTGCAAGAAAATGGCGGCGTCCGGATGTGCGTCGCCAGAAGTTATCAGACCGCCAACTTGGAGATGGCGGGCTGGGCCACCAGCCAACGTCAGCAAATGGCCCCGGGGACCCGTGTTCTCGCGAGACTATGTTCGCAGTGCCGGTAGGTCACAGACAGACCCCCGGCGGGGACAAAAGCATAGGGGGGTTACAGGGGGCCCGGAGTACCTTGATAGTGGACGTGCTTGTAGCGACTGGGAGGTCTGACCAATGTACCCATACCAAAAGATAAAGGCCATACTATCCCGTCCCTGGCAGCAGGGGGTCCATACACCCATACCAAAATATAAAGGCAGTACTATCCTGCCCCTGGCAGCGGGGGTCCATGCACCCATACCAAAATATAAAGGCCGTACTATCCCGTCCCTGGCAGCAAGGGGTCCATGATACCCCGGGCGTTCCGGATGACCAGGGGGGTGCTAAGAGAAGGTGGCGGCAGACTCTAGTTAGTAGCAGCAGGAGAGGGCATTTACATCGTAGCAGGCTAGAAGAGTGCAAAGCAGAGGGGTGGGCCAGATGGGGGAGGGGACAGGCAGGCAGCAGGAGCGTTTACGGGTCCCTACGGTAGGCCAAAGCGGGGGGAGGTCACATCAAGGCGTCAGGGACAAGTTAGAAAGTTTTAGAAGGGGGGGAGAAAAAAAACCGCAGGTACATTAGAGTTTCAGGGCAGTTTAGGCTCAGTTGCGGGTTAGGGGGTAGAAGGGGTAAGCAAACGTTAATGTGGTTGTTTCATGGTTAATGTTTGTCTCTGTAGAAAGGAGGGGAAGGATCAGGGTCCTTGCCCACCGTTGTCATGGGTCTCCACCTGAGCACTGGGGCGTTTTTGCCCAGATGACTCAGGAAAGTCCTTACTGGGCCAGCGGACATGGGAGCTCACAGCGGGACGAAGATCACCCGGGACTGCGCCCAGGCTGGACGCCCAGGAGGGGCAGATACGGCGACAGGAGGGGGCCGACCCCAGCCGGTCGTCGATTGTTCTTTCAATTGTGAGGACTCTGGGATCGCGGCACCCGCGTCCTGGTCCCTCCTCACCTACATTAACCCCCGCTGCCGTGGCGCGCACTCCTCGCTGGCGTCACTTACCTCCGGCGGCTCTGGGGGTTCCCCGTCGTCCTCTGCGGTCTCGCGCTCCTGCGGGATCTTCCCTCTCTCATGCGGCTGCTACCGTTTACAAGCACGCGCCCGTCTCTGTTACAGAGCACGCGCAGGACTCTCTTAATTTATTCACTGCTCCTGCAGTGAGGCTCTGCCCCCAACACACACACAGGGATCAATCAGGCATAAAGACTGCTCACCTGTATCCTCCTTTGGACAGCCTATCCAGGACAGCTCCATGAACTCCTCCAGGACTGCCTCCTCTTCCTATTGGTCAGCCACACTTTATATTGCCTGTCCTGCCATTCAGTCATTGCTCGACATAGTTTCCACTAGGATCACTATTCTGGCATTCTTTCTCTCATTCACTCAGGTTACGACTTGGCTTGGCGGACGTCCTTCTCTGGCTCTCGACCCCTGCTTGGACAACGACCTTCCGGAATTCTCCAATCCCTGACCTTGGCTAAAACGGCAACGACAACGGCACTTCTACACCGGTACCGGCAAGTATTGCTAGCTAAACGTCACCTGGCCTGGCAACGCCAAAATCACCACACTCCGGACACGCTCCTTTTGCTGCGGGTGCGTGCCCATATACGTTCCTCACCTCAGTAGAAGGGACGGGTCTGGTCTACGGGCAGTTCCGGCGTAACATTATGTCGAGCCCACAAGACGCAGACCAGACTGATGTGGACTCTATGATGACGGCCATGTATCAACAAATCCAGGCCTTAACGGATCAAGTGGTTCTCCTCTCCCAACAGGTACAGGACCTATCTCTACAGGCACCACCTGCGTCTGCGCCGCCGGCGCAGTCCGATTCTACTTCCACTTTGTCCTCAGCTCCGAAGATTCCGGCTCCGAAGCCCTACGCAGGGGATCCCCACGCTTGTTGCGGCTTTCTCAACCAGTGTGAGATCCTGTTCGAGATGGCTCCGCAACTGTATTCTACTGGTCGGAAAAAGGTAGCTTATGTATACAGTCTGCTCACAGGTAATGCACTGGCATGGGCTTCCCCGATCTGGGAACTGCGACCTGAGATTACCCGAGATTACGCAGCCTTCAGACGTGATTTTCGACAGGTCTTCGATACCCCCGCACGACAAGAAACTGCTTCTGATTCCCTGCTGCACCTTACACAGGGACGTCGGCCTGTGGCCCAATATGCCTTGGAATTCAGGACCATAGCAGCTGAGACTCGTTGGGGTCAGGAGGCCTTAGTCTCCGTCTTCTGGAATGGCCTATCGGATTCCCTGAAGGATGAACTCGCCTCTCAACCCAGGCCAGGACTGCTGGAGGACCTCATCACCCTGGCCAATCGTATGGATCAGCGCCTTCAGGTACGCCGCGCTCAGCGTCAGCAATCCCGGTCTACGCCTTTCCGTGCTTCCTTCTCCAGGTTTTCTACTACCCCGAGACCCGTTTTCTCTCCGCTGCCTGCGCTGGAAGCTCCTGAGCCGATGCAACTCGGAGTCCAACAACCTCAGGTGCCCTTGCGACAGCTTCGCTCAGCCAGAGAGTCGTGCCTTCATTGCGGATCTTCTCAACAGCGTACCCGTGACAATCCACCACCTTCGGGAAACGACCAAACCCAGTGAGTACGAAGGGGCGCTTTCTGGGTGCTAAATCTCCTTGCCCCCTACTCAGAAGGGAACTCCCCAAAAGATTGACCATTCCCGTTTCCCTTTCTGGTCCTACCTTCCGTACCTCCACAGCAGCGTTTATCGATTCCGGCGCAGGAGGGAACTTCATGGATCAGACATTTTCTGAACAGAATCAGATCCCACTGTCCAAGAAGAACTCCCCCGTTGCCTTGGTCGGGATAGATAATCGTCCTCTCACTCCGGCATATATCTCCTTGGAGACCGGACCTATCACCTTTTCTACTCATTCCCACGAAGAAACCCTAGGCTTTCGGACTGCCCTGGTTACAGAAGCACAATCCGCTCATCGATTGGGTATCTCCTAATCCCATTGACTGGAAGTCAAGGTCAGAAGAATCTTCAGTGTCTACAGAGCGACCGTCCTTTCTTTTAGCAAACACATCCAATCCTCAGAGGGAGTTAGCTTCTCCTTACGTTGAATTTTTGGACGTTTTTAGCAAGACGCAGTCTGAGCTCCTACCTCCTCATCGTCCCTACGATTGTCCGATTGACCTGGTACCCGGATACACCTTGCCAAAGGCCAAATCTTACCCTCTCTCGTTGCCCGAGACGGAAGCCATGGACGAATATATTCGTGAGAACCTTAAGTGGGGCTTTATACGTCATTCCAACTCTCCCGCGGGGGGCCGGATTCTTCTTCGTCAAGAAGAAGGATGGTACTCTCAGACCATGTATTGATTACCGGGGTCTGAACCATATTACGGTGAAAAATCGTTATCCACTCCCACTCATCTCCGAACTCTTCGACAGACTTCAGGGGGCCAACCTCTTTACCAAACTTGACCTCCGTGGGGCATACAACCTCATCCGCATCCGAGAGGGCGATGAATGGAAAACTGCTTTCAACACCCGTAGTGGACACTACGAATACCTAGTGATGCCTTTCGGTTTGTGCAATGCACCAGCAGTTTTTCAGGACTTTATTAATGACATCTTTCGGAATGTTCTCAATAGTTTTGTCATTGTCTACCTGGATGACATTCTTATTTTTTCCCAAAACTTACAGGATCATATCATTCACACGAAGTTTGTGCTTTCACGCCTCCAAGAGAACCGGTTATATGCTAAAATGGAGAAATGCCTTTTTCACCAGTCTACCACTTCCTTTCTTGGGTATATTATCTCCAACAGAGGCTTAGCCATGGACCCAGAGAAGCTGAAAGCCGTCATGGATTGGCCGCAACCCAATTCCCTCAAATCCATTCAACGATTCTTAGGTTTTTCCAACTATTACCAGAAATGTATCCGTAATTTTTCTACTATCATCGCTCCTATCACTACACTGACCAAAAAAGGGGCAGATCCTTCATCTTGGTCACCAGAGGCAGTCTCGGCTTTCAAAACGCTGAAACAAGCCTTTGTTTCCGCTCCCATCATTCGACATCCGAACACTAATTTCCCATTCACCCTAGAGGTTGATGCTTCGGACTGTGGGGCAGGTGCGGTTCTCTCTCAGAAATTTTCTCCCCAGGACAAACTTCACCCTTGCGGGTTTTTCTCCAAAACGTTTTCTCCTGCAGAAAGAAATTATGACGTGGGCAATAGGGAACTTTTGGCCGTCAAGATGGCTCTTCAAGAATGGAGACATCTTCTGGAGGGGTCAAAAGAGCCATTCATTATTCTCACGGACCATAAAAACCTATTGTACATTGAGAATGCCCGTCGTTTAGGTCCTCGCCAAGCCCGATGGTCGTTATTTTTCTCCAGATTTAATTTTGTTCTCTCATATATTCCCGGCACAAAGAACGTCAAAGCGGATGCCCTCTCCAGGCAATACTCTTCTGAAGAGAGACCGGAAAAGACCACCGAGTCCATCCTTCCTAAACAAAGGATCATTGCGGCTGTGGCGTTCAAGAATCTTGAGAAGATCATTAAATCACAAAAGCATCTTCCGACCGGTCTTGAGGTTCCGATAGACTCTTTGTACGTAGAGCCCAAATTCATTCCTGAGGTACTGGAATGGGGACATGCCGTCCGCTCGGCAGGGCATCCAGGATTCAAGAAGACGTTGGATCTCATCCGTCGCACTTTCTGGTGGCCCAATATGTTTAAAACCATTCTTGAATTTACACGGTCCTGTCCGGTATGTGCACGTAACAAAATTCCTCGTCACAAACCTCAGGGTCTTCTCTTACCCTTACCCATTCCGGAGCGTCCCTGGTCCCACATATCGATGGATTTTATTGTGGAGTTGCCTAGGTCGAATGGCATGAACACCATTCTTGTGGTAGTGGACAGGTTTTCCAAGATGGCACATTTTATACCTCTCAAAGGATTACCCTTCTCACCCGCCCTGGCTGATATTTTCACCAAAGAGATTTTCCGTATCCATGGGATTCCCACATCCATCGTGTCTGATCGGGGCTCCCAGTTCGTCTCCAAATTCTGGAGGAATTTCACCAAGAGACTGGGTATCTCATCTTCCTTTTCTTCTGGATATCACCCCCAATCCAACGGACAGACCGAGAGGGTTAATCAATCCCTCGAGAAATACTTAAGGTGCTTTGTCTCTAATTCTCAGGATGACTGGGCAGAATTACTTATCTGGGCTGAGTACGCTTTTAATTCTTCCAGGAATGAGTCTACCCGTGAGACCCCCTTCTTTATCAACTACGGATTCCATCCGGCTCGCCTACCGATTGCTAAAGACTCCTCTGGAGTACCAGCCGTGGACGAGCATATTGCGCTCCTACAAGACTCTTGGTCCAGAATCCAATCTGCACTACAAAAAGCATCCTTGACAGCTAAAACCCAGGCTGATCGTCACCGTCGTCCGGCACCCAACTACAAACCCGGGGACAAGGTTTGGCTATCATCCAAGAACATCCATCTCAAAACTCCTTCCCTCAAATTGGCTCCTAGGTTTCTGGGTCCCTTTTCCATCATGGAGCAGGTTAATCCAGTTTCCTTCCGACTCCAACTTCCTCAAAGCATGAAGATTCCGAATGTCTTTCACATCTCGCTTCTCAAGCCATTCATCTCCAGTAGCCTCTTTCCTGACCACACTTCTAAACCAGATCCTGTGATGGTACACTGGCGACACACTTTATTCGAGTTCGGCTAGTCCCACGAATTCGGGTATACCCGGGTGTATTGAGGTTTGTGACTGTTTTCTGCCCGAGTGCATTGGGTTATTTTTCAGGCAGGGATTGAAGCATTTTATTCCCGCTGGCTGCAATACTGCACAGTATATATATATATATATACTGCATTACAATTCATGAATTTATGCCATCTGGTAGACACGCGAAGCATTGCAGCCTATTAAATCCTAATCATTATCATTTAACAGATCAGCCGCCCGTCAGCCAGGCATGAACCCAGGCTGGGAAGGCAAACACAACGGGGCTTGTCATAGGTGAGGAGCGGCGCATTCCAGGTATCTGCCAGGTACATACTGGGTATTTGCTCGAATAAAGTGTGTCGGTGCAGTACAGGGTAACGAAGAGTACGAGATACAGGCTTTACTGGATTCCCGTCTTTCGAGAGGTAAAGTTCACTTCTTGGTCCACTGGAAAGGTTTTGGACCCGAAGAGAGGTCATGGGTACCCCTGAAAGATATTCATGCTCCAGGACTCCTCAAACGCTTCCGAAAGAAGTTTCCATCAAAACCATGGAAGGATCGTCCTGAGGCCGATCCTGAAGGGGGGGGTACTGTGAGGACTCTGTGATCGCGGCACCCGCGTCCTGGTCCCTCCTCACCTACATTAACCCCTGCTGCCATGGCGCGCACTCCTCGCTGGCGTCACTTACCTCCGGCGGCTCTGGGGGTTCCCCGTCGTCCTCTGCGGTCTCACGCTCCTGCGGGATCTTCCCTCTCTCATGCGGCTGCTACCGTTTACAAGCGCGCGCCCGTCTCTGTTACAGAGCACGTGCAGGACTCTCTTAATTTATTCACTGCTCCTGCAGTGAGGCTCCGCCCCCAACACACACACAGGGATCAATCAGACATAAAGACTGCTCGTGAATAGGTGAAGAAATCAGTACGCAACTAAATAAAATTCGTGAAATATAAAATGTAATAAATTACGTGACCTTTATGGAGCGTCTGCAGCTATGGTTATAGGGATGGCTCAAGGACCCCCAGGAACTAACAGATAAAAACACAAAAAACAAAGCGCAAGACGCTCATAGTGCGATTAAAAGTTATATTAACATTAGCAGTGAATAAGATAAGTAATGTGCGTACATCAAAATGATTTTAAACAAGCATTTCTGGGATATTTTACCCAAACACCACGTGAAAGCCGGATATGATGTCGTCACAGGTATAGGAAGATTTTCTTCATGACCACCGGTTCCTAGTTGGGTAAAGTATGGAGTCTTTAATCAGTCCCTGCTCCCACAAAGTGTCCAGCACGTTTTCAGCCCACACGGGGACAGCTGTTTCAAAGGGGGCCCAGCAAACTTGCGCTATTATCGGCGAAAATCTTCCGGTGACGTCACCAACTAGGAAGTGCCTGAACGGAGGAGGGAGAGCGGAAGCTTGTTGGCGTGTGTCCCCCTTTGAAACAGCTGTCCCCGTGTGGGCTGAAAACGTGCTGGACACTTTGTGGGAGCAGGGACTGATTAAAGACTCCATACTTTACCCAACTAGGAACCGGTGGTCACGAAGAAAATCTTCCTATACCTGTGACGACATCATATCCGGCTTTCACGTGGTGTTTGGGTAAAATATCCCAGAAATGCTTGTTTAAAATCATTTTGATGTACGCACATTACTTATCTTATTCACTGCTAATGTTAATATAACTTTTAATCGCACTATGAGCGTCTTGCGCTGTGTGTTTTTTTTGTTTTTATAAAGACTGCTCACCTGTATCCTCCTTTGGACAGCCTATCCAGGACAGCTCCATGCACTCCTCCAGGACTGCCTCCTCTTCCTATTGGTCAGCCACGCTTTATATTGCCTGTCCTGCCATTCAGTCATTGCTCGACATAGTTTCCACTAGGATCACTATTCTGGCATTCTCTCTCTCATTCACTCAGGTTCCGACTTGGCTTGGTGGACGTCCTTCTCTGGCTCTCGACCCCTGCTTGGACAACGACCTTCCGGAATTCTCCAATCCCTGACCTTGGCTAAAACGGCAACGACGACGGCACTTCTACACCATTACCGGCAAGTATTGCTAGCTAAACGTCACCTGGCCTGGCAACGCCAAAATCACCACACTCCGGACACGCTCCTTTTGCTGCGGGTGCGTGCCCATATACGTTCCTCACCTCAGTAGAAGGGACGGGTCTGGTCTGCGGGCAGTACCGGCGTAACATCAATGTTGTTAGGTGTTGGTTAGTCAGTGTCTCCTTGTTTTCCTTGTTTGTGCTCCTTTGTTTTTCCCCCTTGCAGCCGTAAAGCACAGCTCGGCAGTGGAGCAGTCTGCAGGAGATGCTCTCGCACAAGTTACCCATGCAGGAGGCAATAGCCCTTGTTCAAGCGCAGGTTTGGGTTTTTCTGAATGGGTAAGGACATTGTAATCTTATCGCACAATGTGAAGGGTTTCAATAGTCCGCATAAAAGGAGAGTGGCCATGACTGATTATAAAAGGTACGACCCCGACATTATACTGTTGCAGGAGACTCACTTCTCCAAATCCAGCTCCCCGAAATTTCTTGACAGATACTCGCACTGGTTGGCGGCATCGGCCAATAAAAAACAGAGAGGCTTGGCAATTCTGGTGCACAACCGACTGACGCTACAGGTTAACCTCATAAAGAAAGACAAGAATGGCAGGTTCATAATTATTGTGGGGGACATACAAGGCCAAAGCATCACGTTGGCAAATGTTTATGCCCCCAGCGACCACGCGGAACCCTTTCTAGATAAATTCTTCCCCTTACTGGGAAAACTGGCCCAGGGTTGTGTGGTGGTGGGTGGAGATTTTAATCAGACGATCGACCCGGTTTTGGACCGGTGCACCCCGGGAGGTAGTAAGCATCGAACCGCTCGGTCCGCTTGGAATAGATGGCTTAAGGCCAACAACCTTATAGATATATGGTGGGAACAACATCAAGGAGAGAAGGGTTTCACCTTCTACTCCCACCCACATGATAGATACAGCAGGATAGACTACATCTTTGTGTCGAACAGAATTGTCTCTCAGATCTCCCATATGGGAATCCATGATATTTCATGGTCTGATCATGCACCAATCGAGCTGCGGTGCTCAGATTTTAGGCTAGACAGACCAGGACCGAATTGGAAACTCAATGAGTTATTGTTAAAAAATCCCCGAGATTGAACAGAAGGTGGGGGAAAAAATCAGGGAATATTTTCAAGAGAACGTCGGCAGTGTGGATTCACACTCCATCCTTTGGGAGGCCCATAAGGTGACTCTCCGCGGAGAACTCATTGGTTTGGCAAGCAGACGAAAATGGGAGAAGGACACTAAAATAAAACAGTTACAGTCTGAATTGGCCGTCCTATCTACCCTACATAAAGAAAACAAACAAGCTCCGACTCTACAGAGGTTGCTTGATACCAAAACTAAGCTAAATTTGCTGCTGACCTCCCATGCGGAAAAGGAGATATCCTGGTCCAAGTGGAAATTCTTCGATAAAGCGAACAAGTCAGATACCCTTCTTGCCAATAAACTTAAAGAGTGAGACCAAAACTATCATATTCAGGCAATTCGGACTAGAAACGGTGACCTCACTTCTGACCCCCAAAAAATAGTGGAGGAATTCAAAGATTATTATGCGACCCTTTATGATGGGGCGAAGGTCTCCCAGTGTGAGTCCACGCACAGGCGATTGAAGACATTTCTGGAGGGGGCGAATTTACCTAGGTTACGCAGAGAGGAAAGGGACATGCTGCAGGAAGACTTCACGGTGGAGGAGCTTTTAGAGGTAATGAATTCACTGAAGCCATCTAAGGCCCCAGGCCCTGATGGATTTTCCAATCTATATAACAAAAATTTTTGGAACATACTAGCTCCTCACCTTTTGAAGCTCTTTAACTCATTTTTGGAGGGTGCCCCTATCCCAGCTCAGATGCTCCAGGCATCCATTTCAGTGATACACAAACAAGGGAAGGACCCAGCTGATTGTAAAAGCTATAGTCCCATATCCCTGATTAATTCAGATATTAAAATATTTTCCAAATTACTGGCGATCCGTCTTAATAGGGTATTGCCAAAACTGGTCCATCCTGATCAAGTAGGGTTCATATGCGGCAGGCAGGCGGCAAACAACACCAGACGGATAATTGATTTGATAGATCTGGCTAAAAAGAAAAATATCCCGTCATTAGTGGTAAGTCTGGACGCCGAGAAAGCTTTTGACAGAATAGATTGGCCCTATTTGAGAGTGACGCTGGGGGAGTTCGGGTTGGGGGGGAGAATGATGGGTGCCATTCTGGCTCTGTATAAGGGGCCGACGGCGAAGGTTAGACACCAGGGCTTCCCGTCGGCAGAATTCCCGATAAAGAGCGGCACCAGACGGGCTGCCCCCTGTCCCCTCTCCTTTTTGTATTATGCATCGAACCCTTAGTGGCGCATTTACGCCTCAGCCCCGATATAACAGGGATCCAAGTCCGGGAGCAGTCACATAAAGTGGCCCTGTATGCCGATGATGTTATCTTAACATTATCACAGCCCCTTACCTCTCTGCCAAATGTCTTCAGTCTGCTAGGGGAATTTAATAAGATATCAGGCTTCAAGATCAATCAGTCAAAGACGGAGGGGCTTAACATTAACCTTCCCAAGGTCACGAAAAATTAATAGCGTTAAATTTCAACTTCAAATGGCAAGCCTCTCAGATAAAATACCTAGGGGTTAACATCACAAATGATTATAGCGCCCTTTATAAAGCAAATTACCCCAGACTGATAAGGACTCTGAAGGAGGAGCTCAGGCGATGATCAGGTTATGGAATATCTTGGATTGGCAGAATCCAGAGTTTAAAAATGAATCTTCTCCCCAGAATTCTGTATTTGTTCCAGACACTCCCTTTACAAGTAGCCAGAGATGATATCCTCTGGCTGCAGGCCTCTATGGTGAGATTTGTCTGGGGTAATAAGACTCCACGCATTAAAAGTAGCACACTAATTCGGCCCACGAACAGAGGGGGTCTGGCGGTACCTGACTTGTTGTCGTATTTCAAAGCGGCCCAATTGGCACAAATCACACAGTGGCACACACACCCAAGCCTAAGGAGGTGGGTGGCGCTGGAAAAGGAGTGCTGTTCCCCAGTGGAGATACAGGACTTAATTTGGCTACCAAAACAAGTGCATAAGAGTTTCAGTATCCTGCTATCCGTGGTGGGCAACTCGTTGGCGATGTGGGAGGGCAGCAGATACAAGTGTGCGCTTACCAGGCGACAATCTTTAATGACCCCATTTGTCGGTAACCCTGATTTCGCTCTGGGCCTGCAGAGTAAAGACCTCGAAATTTGGAAGCAGAAGGGCCTCACGAGGCTCTTACATCTGGAGGGTAGAGTATCAATTAAAACCAGGCGAACAAATTTTGAGCAGCTCTGTTCAAGAGGAACAGATACCGCGGGACTGATTTCTGGTATATATAGAGAGGTGGTCTGTCCTGCGAAGCACGAAGACATCAAACTTAGTTATCGGATTAGGTGGGAGGAGGACTTAGGGGAGATTTTAGATGACGAGGACTGGGACACTATAGTACTAGCGGCGGCAAAAAGTTCTATATGCACCACATTAAAGGAGAACGCGTATAAGGTCCTAATGAGGTGGTATCTCACCCCGATGAGATTAGCAAAGTTCGTCAAAGATTACCCCCCATTGTGCCCAAAACAATGTGGGGAACAGGCGGACTTGTTGCACATGCTTGTTGCGCAAAGGTGTCCCCAATCTGGGAGGACATCAGGAATTGGCTACAGAGGATTCTCAGACACACGGTCCCTTTGGACCCCTGGTTGTTCCTATTAGGCAGGCGCACCCGGGGGCTAAACAGATCGGAGCACAAATTCATCGCACATTTTGCGACAGCATTAAGATGCGAACTCGCAGCATTGTGGAAGCAACCCGAGTTACCCAATATTCCAAAGATTCGGAACAGAATTTGGTACATTTGCCAGATGGAGCAGTTGACGAGTTTGGTCAATGACACCGGCACAAATTACCTAAAAACCTGGGCTCCCTGGCTGGCCCAAACGGATATCCCAGGGGTAGATGCCTCCAATATACTGCTTTAATAGGGAAACACGCATTCTCCTTGGATGGGTGAGCTCTGACGATTGACGCTGCAGAGATAGGTAGGGCAGACCGGGGTTTCCAAGGATCGGCGGGAGAGTCATGAGCCACTAGAGGAGGCCTTTTGGAGTTGATATGGTCCACACTCATCAGTAAAGAGCGGGCAGCTTTCCAGACGGCTTCCCGGGGTCTTGGGTTATAGAGAGCAACGTAGTCGAAGTCCGTTAAGCCGTGGTCTGGGATTGGAGAGTTGAGAATCGTCGAAGTCTGTGTAGCCATTGAGTTAGAGAGGTAAACGTTGTCGAGGGTAAGCTGAGGTCGATATCCAGAGGGGTTTCACAAACAAGCCGGGTCGGTACACGAGGAGACAAACTGCAAGACAGGACTGGAACAAGAGCTTAGGCACAACAGAACTGTGAGGCACACAAGGCTACAAGTGATTATGCTGAGCAATGCTACAGAGTGCGAGCAGGATATAAATATGGCATAGCAGCCAATAGGACAGCGGGAGGAGCAGAGGCGCGTCCCCAGCGGAAGCCATAATAGGCACAGGAGACAAGTGGCAGTCTGATTACTTGCCGCGCTGCTGGGGAGTGGTGCATGTCGTAACGTGAAAGTGCCGCTGGTGTGCGGTGCATCCGGGGGGCGGAGCTACTCTCCGAGGCAACTTGAGTAGAGCTGCGTGTCCAAGCGCGCTGTGTAAACAGAGCCGGGGTGCGAGCACGCGATGGTGCCATGACGGAGGACTGAGTAGCAGCAGATAAGAAGGGAACACAATGCAAAGGATGTGTTCCCTGATTCCTTTACAAAAATTAATTTCTCAATCTTGGCATAGAGATGATTCTCGCGTAAACGGGAGAGAACTAGCTTGGTGTGCTGGATATGTTCGGATATAGATTTAGGAAAAATAAGAATATCATCATGGTAGACAATTACAAAAATGTTGAGGACATCCCGAAAAATATCATTCACGAATCCTTGAAAGACAGCTGGGGCATTACAGAGCCCGAAAGGCATAACCAAATATTCGTAATGACCGTCTCGCGTATTGAAGGCCGTTTTCCATTCGTTCCCTTGTCGAAAGCATATGAGATTGTAGGCCCCACGAAGATCGAGTTTAGAAAAAATGGAAGAACCTTGTAGACGATCAAACAATTCAGAAATGAGCGGCAAGGGATAATGATTCTTCAGGGTTGTTTTGTTAAGACCCCTATAGTCTATGCATGGGCGGAGAGAACCATCTTTCTTCATAACAAAAAATAATCCAGCCCCAGCTGGGGAGGAGGAAGCCCTAATGAACCCTCTCTTTAAGTTCTCCTGAATATACCTTAGTCTCAGGCAGAGGCAAAGGATAAGATCTACTGCACCGACACACTTTATTCGAGCAAATACCCAGTATGTACCTGGCAGATACCTGGAATGCGCCGCTCCTCACCTCTGACAAGCCCCGTTGCATTTGCCTTCCCAGCCTGGGTTCATGCCTGGCTGATGGGCGGCCGATCTGTTAAATGATAATGATTAGGATTTAATAGGCTGCAATGCTTTGCATGTCTACCAGATGGCATAAATTCATGAATTGTAATGCAGTATATATATATATACTGTGCAGTATTGCAGCCAGCAGGAATAAAATGCTTCAATCCCTGCCTGGAAAATAACTCAATGCACTCGGGCAGAAAACATTCACAAACCTCAATACACCCGGGTATACCCGAATTCGTGGGACTAGCCGAGCTCGAATAAAGTGTGTCGCCAGTGTACCCTTAGGAAGGAAGGCCTTGGGCAGAAGATCGATGGGGCAATCATAAGGGTGGTGAGGAGGAAGGAAAGATTTCGGAACAAATCTTATCAAAAACATCAATGAAATCTGCATATAATTCAGAAAGCATAGGTTTGGCAGGAGTAATTGTCTCTACACCAGCGATAAGATGTACCGAGGAAACAGGAGCAACTTCAGAGGCAACACCCCATTGTATAGGTTTCTTGTCTGTCCAGTCTATAAGCGGGTTGTGTTGTTGGAGCCAAGGGGGGGGCAGAATTACCTGCACAGAGGGTGAATGGATAACATCCAGTGAGAGCTCCTCCTTGTAACTGTCTATGGTTGAGAGAGTAAGAGCAGGAGTTTCTAATGAAATGAAGGCTAAATGGAGAGGACATCCGTCGATAGCCTCTAGACCAACCGGTACTGACTTCTTGATCACAGGAATCTTATGTTTAGAAGCAAACTCTTGATCCACAAAATTTCCCCCAGACTCAGAATCGATGAAGGCAGAGGTACGAACTAGAAAGCCAGGCCCCTCAAGAAAGTTCAACAGCATGACCCTAGTAGGCAGACCTCTCTTAATAGGAGGGGAAAAGAAATGGTACGTTCAAGCCTCCTTTCCTGCAGGCGTTGATTCACCCTAATACACATGGCAATAAGATCCTCGAGCACCGTGGGCCTTTCTTGAGCAGCTAATTCATTCTTTAATGTCTCGGAGAGACCTTACCAGAAAGCTGCAGATAATGCCTCATTGTTCAAGCCTGTTTCTGCCGCGATGGTCCGAAACTCTAGAGCGTATGTTGCAACCGGTCTGTGACCCTGTGAAATGGGAAACAATGAAGAAGCAGCAGTAATCTTACGGCCAGGGTATCGAAGACCTGCTTAAATTATTTCTTGAAGCGTGGTAAATCTTGGATAAGCTCAGGTCTCTGCTCCCGTATGGAGGATGCCCATGCCAAAGCGTCTCCGGTTAATAGAGCGACCTTAGATCTATCAGAAGAGAAGCGGGAAAGGGTTAACTCAAACTGTATGTCACATTGGTTGAGGAAAGTTCGGCATCCATGGGGATCTCCCGCATAGCAATTGGGAGTGGGGAGACGTGGCTCGAGAGAGAGGCTTCAGGGGAAGAAACAGACAGAGTAGCAGGCCTAACAATTCTGGATTGAGATTGGTTGAGAGAAACCGTTGTCAGACTTTGAGTCAGGGAAGCAATCTGATTGTCATAGTTTTGGAAATGCTCAGAGATAGAAGACAGGGCTTGGCCCACCTAAGGGGGGTCCATGTTCATTGGGCTGAGCATACTGTAATGCTTGCGCTGCCCACGAGCAAGACAGGACCCCGGTACTGAGGTGGGGAAGTATAGAACCACGCACCAACAACAGCGGAAGCGTGCCTGGCAGGCGGATTGTCAACGTAGCCGGTCTGTGTTGGAGAGAGTGGGATAGTCCTGATACTGGAATATGGATATTCCAGGCAAAAGGTGACACATTGTGTGCTCATTTGCATGTAATTTCCCAGAATCCCTTGCTGCAATGGGAGCACTGTATGCTTGGTGATAATGGCTGAAAGGCAGGGTTGTAGACCTGTCTAAGATATGTGAATGTGCTCAAAAGTTATATTCTTTATTGGCTATATGCTAACGGTGGAGGTTTTCTGTCGCCCTTTTCACCCACCATAACTTAAAATGTAATATATATATATATATTCACCTTTTGCCTGAAATATCCATTCACATGGAGCCCATTTAAGCTGATGTATTGCCGGTCACACAGCTTTTAAACACAGCATGGGACTAGCAAAGCAGGTTTAAACCACTAACAGATATGTTTTTTTTTAATGTGTTTATTTTTATAATGTAACATTACAGCTTATTTCATCAAACATAAAATACAAAAAAAACCACATTCATTTTCTAATCATTAGAACACAAGCTTATAGTATGTCCTTAGCAGGTCTTAAAATTACTGTAGGTAAATACAACCTCAGGTGAACAACAACACATGACATATTACACCGTGTCATGATTTATTTAACAAAAATAAAGCCAAAATAGAAAAGCCATGTGTGAAAATCTAAGTATACCTTATGATTCAGTAGCTTGTAGAACCACATTTAGCAGCAATAACTTGAAGTAATTGTTTTCTGTATGACTTTAATAGTCTCTCACATCGTTGTGGAGTAATTTTGGCCCTCTCTTCTTTACAATGTTGCTTCAATTCATTGAGGTTTGTGGGCATTTCTTTATGCACAGTTCTCTTATGGTCCAGTCACAGCCTTTCAATCGGGTTGAGGTCTGAACTTTGACTGGGCCATTGCCACATCTTGATTCTTTTCTTTTTCAGCCATTCTGTTGTAGATTGAGATGTAGCTGGTGTGCTTGGGATCATTGTTCTGTTGCATGACCCAATTTCGGCCAAGCATTAGCTGTCGACAGATGGCCTCAAATTTGACTCTGGAATACTTTCGTACACTGGCGACACACTTTATTCGAGCTCGGCTAGTCCCACGAATTCGGGTATACCCGGGTGTATTGAGGTTTGTGACTGTTTTCTGCCCGAGTGCATTGAGGTATTTTCCAGGCAGGGATTGAAGCATTTTATTCCCGCTGGCTGCAATACTGCACAGTATATATATATATACTGCATTACAATTCATGAATTTATGCCATCTGGTAGACACGCGAAGCATTGCAGCCTATTAAATCCTAATCATTATCATTTAACAGATCAGCCGCCCGTCAGCCAGGCATGAACCCAGGCTGGGAAGGCAAACGCAACGGGTCTTGTCAGAGGTGAGGAGCGGCGCATTCCAGGTATCTGCCAGGTACATACTGGGTATTTGCTCGAATAAAGTGTGTCGGTGCAGTATACAGAAAAGTTCATGGTCGACTCAATGACTGCAAGGTTCCCAGGTCCTGTGGCTGCAAAACAAGCCCAAATGATCGCCCATTCACCACTGTGTTTCACAGTTGGTATGAGGTGTTTGAGCTAATATGCTGTGTTTGGTTTTCGCCAAAAGTGGCGCTGTGCATTATGGCCAAACATCTCCACTTTGGTCTTGTCTGTCCAAAGGACATTGTTCCAGAAGTCTTGTGGTTTGTTCAGATGCAACTTTGCAAACCTAAGCCGTGCTGCCATGTTCTTTTTAGAGAGAAGATGCTTTCTCCTGGCAACCCTTCCAAACAAACCATACTTGTTCAGTCTTTTTCTAATTCTACTGTCAGGAACTTTAACATTTAACATGCTAACTGAGGCCTGTAGAGTCTGAGATGTAACTCTTCGTTTTTTTGCAATTTCTCTGAGCATTGCACGGTCTGACCTTGAGGTGAATTTGCTGGAACGTCCACTCCTGGGAAGATTGGCAACTGTCTTGAATGTTTTCCACTTTGAATAATATTTCTCACTGTAGAATGATGGACTTTAAATTGTTTGGAAATGGCCTTATAACCCTTCTCAGATTCATGGGCAGCAACAATTACTTCTCTAAGATCACTGCTGATGTCTTTCCTCCTTCACTTTGTGTTAACACACACCTGAATGCTCCAGACCAGCAAACTGCTAAAACTTCGGCTTTTATAGAGGTGGTCACACTTGCTTATGATCAATTAATCAAGGGCATTTGATTAGTACCTGTCTGTTACTTAGCCTCTTAATTCCTATGGAAGCAGTAAGGGTGTACTTAGTTTTTCACACAGCTTCTCCATTTTGGCTTTATTTTTGTTAAATAAATCATGACACGGTGTAATATGTCATGTGTTGTTGTTCCGACGGGGGATGCATGGGCTACTATGTAAATTTCCGAAAAAACAGTTGATAACAATGTCAAGTATGTTAACATAACATTATCTGTACTCTGCATACATAAAAATATATAATTCATTATAATCTTTTTCTTTTATATGTGAGTGTTTAACGTTGATCAGCAGCAGGTGTATATGCTACATATCAATAATGTTTTACATTGACACATGACATCATAAAAAATACAATATGAATACTACTACATACTATGTGAATGCAGATATGTATGAAGGGGTGTGTAATACAGTTTCTTCTGGTAGTCTACATAAACAATACGTACTAAGTATTATTTTAATCACATACACATACACTATAAAATCATGTGATCATAACAGAATAAGTAACTTAAAACACAAATTATATTGTATTTTTGATAGGGGCGCCCTTACATCTATATATAATAATTGTAATAAAATAAAGTGAAACGATTAACATATAAATTAATCCAAAAGTGAATGTGCACAAATACAACCGTGTGAAAGTGACAGGATGCTGAAATAGTCCCAAAAAGTTCCAAGGATGTAGAAAACTGAAACCAGCCATTGCTCAGCACATGGAAAGAGATAAATAAAACAACATAGTGTAATATTGTTAGGGGACAATGCACCTAAAAGATATTTATATGGAAATATCGACCATATAAAAAACGGGAAAAAAATAGAAAAAAGGATATAGTGATTGAGCAAGCATTAAAAATGGACAAAAAACTATTTATTAAAAAGACAAAAATCTAAGAACAAAAAACATTATTTTTGAAAAATAAATTTCAAGTGAAAATGTTTACTCATGTAAAAGTACTGACCTGGGGGAAAAAGGTGATCATACATACCGATGCCTCTATCACCAGACACGCCTGCAACAATGACGGGTAAGAATTTTTCACTCAGCTGCACCTCCAATGGAGTGAGTCTTAGATTGGGTGCTGGAGGTCCTCCTCCAGTATTTGAATCACTTAAATGTTCACTTTTCAATTTTTCCTTTAATTTCCATTTTATATTATCAAACTGTTCTCGGCAGTTATCATGAGTACAGACCTGATTTCCACAGGCAGACACAGACAGTATAATCTGTTCCCACGAATCCTTTTTGACATGTGCACTGGTTTTGCCTTTAGATATATAACAAATTAACTTTTATCATGTCTTTTATCATATCTTAACATCAAATATTTCTTTAAAACAAATGTGTGAACGCTTCTAAAATGTATTAAAAATGCTGTTTGACAAATAATGTGTGCACATGAAGTTTAAAAAAAGATTGATACATAATAAGCAAATAATTAATATGAGAATATATTATATTTACATACAATTGTACAATTCCTCTATATATATACTAGTTGTAAACACTCAATGATAACGTGTATATCGAAACTATGACAGTTTTATGTAAATGTCCATTCAATGTGAATGAATAAATGCTAGATAATAGATGGCTATATACATTTTAACAGTCATTGCAGAGGAATGTATTACCTACTAAGTTCCCATACAGCCAGTCATAATGCTCCAAAATACCAGTAACAAGGACTTGATTCTCTTCATCCATGAAACGCATATTTCAGGGGGTTTTCTATACGCTTCTTATGCCCAGCTACAACCACTGGGCTTGGCTGCTGCTGACTGGACTCCCCTTCTTCCAATGGAACAGGCTGCAGGAGCCTTGCACCCTCGCCAACACCACCACCAGTCATCCCACCGCAACAAGTAACCCCACCACTACCAGACACCCCACCACCTGTCACCACACGACCATTAGTCACACCACCAAAGTCGGGTCTTGACTCCAACAGAAGGCAGAGGAGAGTATTGGATGGCTGTGTTACGTCAATGACTCATTCAGAAAGCGGAAACCAGCACACGCCGTCAGGAAAAAGTATATTTGACTGTGGGAGATGGCAAATTCAAATTCGCCACACTTTCATGGACAATTCACCACTTGTGGCGATTGGCGACAGGGTTGCCTTCCTCGGTAGTAAATGTAGCCTATAAATATGATGTACCTCTTTATATAATTGTTAATGTTTGTTTAGAAAGGGGTCACCTCATAATCTGCAAAGAATCAGGTTTTCTCTGAAACCGATATGGCTGTTAGCATTTGATACTGCATGTTTTCTATAGTCTTTGTATGATCACCTTTGATTTGCATAAACTTTGCATGACAATATTTATTTCTGTAGATTGTATCTGTGTTGATAAGGTAAATGTGTCACACTGGTATATTTATATGTATGTAGCCACTTTCCCCGTCCCTAAAGGAACTACCGGTACTGCTGTTACCTGTTTGGCTACCAGAAGGCCTGAGCCTCTGCCTCTGGGTGCCTGGGGGTGATCTCTTGTTTGCCTCGGTGCAGCATCTCCACCTGCGAGGGATCCCAGCATAGCGGGATAAGCCCCTCACAGGAAACAATACCAATAGTAAACACACACACACAGGGTATATATCAACGGGTTTACTAACCAAAGATACGGTAACCTGTACCACACTGTATACACACACAATACCATACACCGGGTGAGTGTCCCCAAAGTACATAGGGTGCTTGGCACCAATATCTCTGGTGTCCTTTCCCCTCAATGTCAGTCCCACCCAAAGTGTAGGAATTAGCGCTACCCCGTGGACAATTGGTGCACTTAGATGTGGTATCTGACTGGGCACTCCAGTACCTAGGTACTGCCAAATAACAACCAGGATCCGTCTGATCCACCAACGTAGGTCTGTCCACGAAGACGTCCACCTCTGCATGAAGTGAACTCCTGTTGGAGGGTCTCATCTTTAAGAGTCTCTTATCAGGGTGGTCATGTCCCAGACCACAGGCCGCAAGTCACTGATCGATGTTGTGTCACGGTTGCCTGACACTGCTAAGACTATGGGGGAAATGTCCCTATCTGAGGGCCTTTCCCTCTAGCAGCCTCAAACTGACAGTGTTGGGGCCAAAGTGGGGCCTAAGGGGGCAATATAGGCCTAGTCAAGTGGAGCACTGGCCTCTAGACACTACCTCTATCTTTTACTTCCCTGCTCAGACTTAGCGTGACGTCATGAGCATGCCAAATGTATCAATACCCCCTCAGGAGATCCGAGGGGCCCTATTGGCTATGGTTCGTCACGTGGTGGTGCAGCCCCAGAGCACTCTTGGATGTGTAGTTCCCCTGCGGAGCTCATTGTAAGATGGCGACCACTACTCGAAGGGAACTGCGCATGCGCACCGTGCTAAGATTGCCACCACGACCTCTGAACTCTCTGTGCATGCGTGAGTTGTCTTCTGCGCATGCGCTAGATCCAAAATGACGGCTCCCTGCACTGGCGATCCACCTCCGAGCACCGGAACCTCGCTGATAGCTGCCACCCTCCCACAGCGCTACCGGCAAAAGTAGTAGCCTCCCCCTTCCCCGCGCCCGCATCGGAGGTAAGGGGTGGGGGCAGGGGGACCTGGCTACATGTACATAAAATGTTATTTCATTTAATGTCATAAAATACATTATTGTTTCTACTTAACATTAGCTTCCATGGGGATTTCTGTGCAGTAGCAGCGCATCAGAGCTATCTCACCTTATAGAATAAGGCCCTCAGTTTTGACAAGAGATATTGAGTACTTTGTGCTTAGTCTTTTTTTTGCCTTTCTTGGTTATCTATTTAATTCCTGTTATGTTATCATGATTCTTGATGTAGCTAGGTCTTCCCCGTGCCCCTTTACCTCCCAGTTGGTAGCGGGAGTGTGCGGCTGCGGTGGGGGCCGCTCCGGTACAATGTGGAGGCACGCGGGTGGCCGGTGTGGCATGCGGGTCAGTTGGGAGCTGAGAGGGCTGTGTGCAGGTGGGGAGAGGGAGCTCCGTTGCTCCGTGGCGAACGCCCAGGCAGGGCGTTGCCATTAGGCAGCTCGTACATGCACAGAGTGTTCCCCGGTACAGTGGCCATCTCAGTGAGGGTGCGCATGCGCAGTGACCCATGGGTGTCAGTGGTGCCCAGATTAGTTCAGATTACCCATTAGGTCCAAGATAGGCCCCACTCACATAATAAATTGTGGCTGCTTCAGGGAAAGGCCCACTGCTAGGGACATTTCACCAGTAGCCTGATAGTAATAGGCATCAGCAAAGATGCTGCGCGGCTTGTGGTCTAGGACCAGATCACCAGAGACTCTTAAAGGTGACACCCTCCTACCGGAGTTCACCCCACACAGAGGCGGAAGCCTTCGCGAACAATGACGTTGCTAAATAAGCGGATCCCTGTTTGCTAGTCGGCCGCACCGGGTACTGGAGTACCATGCAGGTGCCTCAACTTAAGTGCACCAACGATTCACAGGTAGCGCTACCATACACACTTTTAGGTGGGCCTTGACATTGGGGAAAAGGACATCAGGGTATTGGTGCCAAGCACCTGTTGTACTGTGGGGACACACATTTGGCTTATTGGGGTTGGGTATAAAGAGATCCAACAGGTAAAAAAGCGGAGCCCAGTGATAGCAAAAATGTGGGGCTACAAACCATAGAGCTTTGAAAAAGCGCTATATGCGTGAAACATGTTAGAGTGATCTGTCACCAGGTTAAATAAAAGTGTTTTTAATGTAGCCTTTGGTTTGTAGCCCCATATTTTTGCTATCGCTGTGCTCCACTTTTTTACCTGCTGGATCTCTTTAAAGCATGCTGCCAGCATGATGCACGCACTTGTACCGGACTGCCCCAGACTGTGAGTACATCTTTCTCTTTGCTATTATATATGCAGACAAGATTGTGTGTATATATATGTGTGGCTCTACAATGGTTGGTCGGATAGGTGACAAACAGGGCTAGACTGTTCATATACAGTCTGTCCTGTATATACACCATAGGACTTCATTTACAATATTACCTCCTTCATCTGAGCACATTAACACACGAGATTAAAGCTACTCACAGAGGCTTTTATGTCCATCTTCAAGCAAGTTGAAAACCTTGAGCAAATAAATACTTATTGCCATCATTGTTTCATGGATCTTGAGCACTGATATCCAGAACTTTGTTCTTTTTTCTCTACTTTGGGTGTGATATATACTGTGTGGTACAGGTTGCCATTACATACTGTAGCGCCGACGAGTATTCTAAAACAAATCTGGGGCAATCACCAACAAGACCCAGGTACATGCAGGGGACATGCTGCAACATTTCAGTGACATTTCTGCAGACAGACTAATGGCCCATGGCCCTGTCAGTCCTATTCAAACTGAATGGGACTGCCAGGGATCCCTGCTGTGTTAATCCGATGGGCCATTAGTCTCTGCAGAAATCTCACTGAAATGTTGCAGCATGTACCCAGCATATACCTGGGTCTTGTTGGTGATAGCCCCAGATTTTCCAAGGCAAGTTTAAGGCACGTTTTAGAAAACTCGTCGGAGCACCTGTATGTGTTCAGTAAAACCCGTTATTACATACTTGTGTTGGGATTACTGTTAGTATTGTTTCCTGTGTGGGGATCATCCCACCGCACTGGGATCCCTCACAGGTGGAGGCGCTGCACCTAGGCGGACAATTGACACCCCAGGCTCCCAGTGGCGGAGGCTCAGGCCTTCTGGTAGCCAGACAGGTATCGGCAGTAATGGAAGTCCCTTTAATCAGGGGGAAAAAGGGTTACATTTGTATTTATAATCATGTTCAATTCAGATGGGCTTCTAAATTACATTTAAAAACAGAAAAGACGGTGCAAAACAGCGCTGAAACACACAATAACAATAAAATATAATAAATTGGCAGCCAGACAAAAACTGACTGTACAGTCAGTAACTAGGCAAAGGAAAAAAGATAAGCCGGCGCCAGTTCAAACCGTGACGTGTAAAGTCCAAATCAAGTCCTTTAGTGTTGGTGATGAGCAAAGTGCAGATTTCCTCCAAAACGTGACGTGATAGGATGCAGGATATTTGAAAGCAGCAGGACTTGAAGCACTTTCTGTGGATCCAAGATGGCGACCGGAGCTCACTCTCTGGCGTCCCCACGTGTGGCAGATGCTGTCTGGAGCTCCAGGGGGTCTGGATCAGTGGTGCTACTACGCGTGTCTCCCTCCTCCTGCCGGTTTCCAATTCTCCTATTCTCCTCCTCTCCTGTTACCCAGCCGTGCGGTATATTCTCCACGAATAATTTGCTTCTAAAAACGAGTCCTCCCAACGAGTCCTCCCAACGCGATGTGACATCCCTTGAAGAAGTGCGCGCATGCGCACGAAACGCGTTGGGAAGACTCGTTTTTAGAAGCAAATTATTCGTGGAGAATATACCGCACGGCTGGATAACAGGAGAGGAGGAGAATAGGAGAATTGGAAACCGGCAGGAGGAGGGAGACACGCGTAGCAGCACCACTGATCCAGACCCCCTGGAGCTCCAGACAGCATCTGCCACACGTGGGGACGCCAGAGAGTGAGCTCCGGTCGCCATCTTGGATCCACAGAAAGTGCTTCAAGTCCTGCTGCTTTCAAATATCCTGCATCCTATCACGTCACGTTTTGGAGGAAATCTGCACTTTGCTCATCACCAACACTAAAGGACTTGATTTGGACTTTACACGTCACGGTTTGAACTGGCGCCGGCTTATCTTTTCTAAATTACATTTGACACTAATTAGCACACTGTAGGCATTTTAAACAGGAAAGGTAACTATTGGGAATAAAGATTTACCATTACATATGAAAGTATCCTTACTTCATGGAATTAATACATTTGATGTGTTCATTATTTATTAGTTAACCCAGTCATACACTCAATCTTTACAATAAATGATGTCACAAGTTTAAGTTTTGCTATCTACACGTGTATTTCAAATTTATTTCATGATACCAATATAACTAGATTATTTAACATCATTGATTCTGGAAAAATTATTTTACTGAAAAAATTCTAAACGAATAGTGAATAATTAGTTCACAATCTCATGTCATTTTAATAGAGACATGAAATTGCTATCACTTGAAATACAATTTTCACATTTGTTCTACATCCTAATTGCATTCAGAGAACACAGATATCTTATAACTGCATAGTACAGTAAGTAAAAGATAAGTGTTAATACAAAATGTCCCTGTCTATTTTTATTTCGTACGGAATTAACTCCTTATGTTTTCCAAATGTTTCAGACACATTCTAATAATTGCTCCTTAGACTAACAACGAGATATTTGGCATATGTATTCAGATAGAATAAAGGCTTTTGTAAAGGTTTTGTGCTCTCAGGAGACAATTGTAAGCTTTTTAGGGTTAAATGGTAAAATGTATGTATGTATAGCTTTATTTATATAGCGCCATTAATGTACATAGCGCTTCACAGCAGTAATACACGTGACATAATCATGTAACTAACAAATAATACAAATAACACATAATGGGAAGAAGTGCTTCAAACATAAAAGTGACAATACGCTGATTGTTTACAAATATTGGGTTACATTGCCACGAGTACATCTCTCTTTTTCACTTACACTTTTTTTTTTTATATATATACAGATTTTCACCACTGACATACAATGGAAGAAACCATTTGGAAAATAGAGCCCTTATTACCCTTGCTTATGTTTTAATGGGATCTACACCACCACATAATGCAAACGCTTTCCACTTTAATTATAGATCTTGCATTGAATATATAGGTCGAACAATGGATACCATTCTGCCCATTTCTAATTAGTTTGTTTTTTGAAGCACAACTATTCAGTGACATGTATGTTTCATTTTGGGTCGCATACAAAAAGAGGAGGGAAAAAAATAATGATTGCCTGGGGGGAGTACAGTTTTTAATATGTCTAGAGAATAACATCTCTACCTCAGCTGTGCTTCATTCCTTTGCTAAACAATATTTATCGCTAATTTATAAGATGACTTACCAGGTAATGATATAGACATTATAAAATATGAAGCCAGAAAAGAGAAACCTTTATACCTGTTCACTACACAAGATATTATACAGAGATTATATCACATGGGTCGTATGGTAATGCATTATTCATCTAAGAGTTACTGATGACCTGATTAACTCAAAAGTGGCAAAAATCATGAGTGAAGTCATAATGAAAGGTCATGAGTAATGAGCACAAGTAAAAAATGTATCTTTAGAATGGAGTTAGTACACCGTACAACTGTTTTACCATTCTAATAGATGTTTATCAGAGGTGTGTCAATGAGAAAGTCTATACAAACTGAGCCAACCATTTGTTTACCTAATGGCCATAGCATGTTTACTTATGGACGTACCAAAATGTAAACTCGCATTTGGTTCACTGATTTTATTTAAAATAATAATAGGTCAACCAGAATGTATACACATCTCTAAATGTAAACATGCATGTAGTAATGTAACATTCATGTATATTTTTAATTTCTCTGCAGGATCTCCTCATACATAATAAACATGATTTATTTAACCCATTAAGACACTTTGGAGCTATGTATGAAGGTAAAAGTGGTAGAATTCTGGGCACTGGAAGTTTCAAAGAAAAACATATTTGTGATTTCAATATTGGTTTTGCTTTAATATATGTGGCCCAAGCTTTTTGGTCACTCTTTTGCCTTGATTCATGTGGTCCTATATGTTTAATTAAAACAGAACAACAAAATAAGGTCACCAAAAATTAGGCCAATTAATTAAATCAAAAGTCCAAAGAGTGAGTGCGTTAAGTACTGCAAAGAAACGTTGGTAGTCGTGTTGGTCCTTTCTTCCACAGAGTAACAAAGGAGAGATAGGGAGTAGGTGGTATGATACCTTTTATTGGACCAACAAGAAGTTGATATGTTACAAGGTTTTGAACCACTCAGGTTCCTGCATCGGTACTATAATTTAACAAGCAAATTACTTTTATAATTAAGTAAGATGAACAAAGAATTTAACTCAGTGGAATGAGGTAGTAGGTCAGTGGTATGTGGTATGATACCTTTGAAGAGGCTAAACATGGTCCAGGTCATAGTGCCAGCCACTTGAGTCCCTGGACAAGTCCTTTTATCTGCTTGCATCTCAGCAAAGACTGTACCAAAATTAAGCTCTAAGGGACAGGGACCCATTGTGCCTGCAAAATTCGATATACAGTGCTGCATACACTGTAATCGGTAAATAGTAAATATAAATAAATAAAATATTATAATAATTAATTTTTGTTATGTAAATGTCACTATCCTTACACATACAATATATATATATATAGGGACCGAAACGTTGGCATTCGTGTAAACAGTGTGTATTGAATACATCTTTTTTTGACTACTCCTTGCTGTATGCTGTCTCCTTCATTAGTTCACGGACTGGTAACTATGCTATATATATTTATATATATAAAGACAACACAAAAATTAAGTAGCGCTAAAGAGGATGTGAAATAACCCTAATAAATTATAAATTATAATAACATATTTAAAATATTAAAATAAATTAAAATTACCACAATTTAACCTAATAATATCTACAAACCATAACGTGATAGTGAATAAAAAGGAATATCCAAATTGAATGTTCCACTCAAACAAAAAATCCAGAGAGAAATACAGTCCCAATAGAAGATCCAGTCTTTGCAGCTTTAAGGGGAGTGGTATAGCCAACCACTTTTGGAATCTATGAACAAAAAACAAACAAAAGAGCAAGCTCCATAGCACATAACTGAGTAAAAAATAAGGTACATTTATTTTAAAAATCAGCAACTCATAAGAATGTGCACTTACAGGATTTTAAACAGAACCATTCGTGGGAGAGAAATCTCTATTGTGGTCGTCTGCGGTGGTAGGGTGAGTCCCAGGTTTGCAGAGTGGATGTAAACAGCCCAGGTTCACCATGAACTCCTATCCCGAATTGGCAGATATAAAGATATAAAGGCATCCTGCACGTCCTTTGCTCCCTCATACAATGGTTGCTAACACTTGAAATTACCGCCAGCCAGAGCGCAAGGAAGCCAGGGACTCCAAATACACCAACACAAATGCGATGACGTCACAGCTCTACGCGTTTCGTCACACTGCGGCGACTTCGTCAGGAGATAGTTGCCGCAGTGCGCTTTTATTTGTTTTTTGTTTATATATATATATATATATATATATATATATATATATATATATATATACAGTATATATATATATATACACAGCTCAACCCCGTTATAGCGTGATACGCTATAACGCAGATCGCTTATAACGTGGTATGAGCGTGGACCCCGAATATTTTTGTTTTTAACAAACTTTACATACACACATACACACACACCACACACACACCCCTCCCTACATCTGGTGGTGCTCGGGCTGCTGTGGAATGCACTGGGGCTGCCGGCGACTCACTCCTGCTGCTGGGGGAAGTGCTGGGGCTGGCTTCTGGGGGAACGTGCTAGCTGGGGGAAGTGCTGGGGCTTCTGGGGGAACGTGCTGGCTGGGGGAAGTGCTGGGGCTTCTGGGGGAACGTGCTGGCTGGGGGAAGTGCTGGGGCTTCTGGGGGAATGTGCTGGCTGGGGGAAGTGCAGGGGCTTCTGGGGGAATGTGCTGGCTGGGGGAAGTGCTGGGGCTTCTGGGGGAATGTGCTGGCTGGGGGAAGTGCT